>NC_135803.1:31083739-31236239 GCF_964213995.1 Mustelus asterias | reverse complement strand
CACAGTGGCGGAATTCTCCGGTCCTGCCAGCAGTGCACCCCCGCCCGCAGGTTTCACTGCAGCATGGGGTAGCATCAATGGGGAACCCCGTTGACAGCGGTGAGACCAGAGAATCCCACCACTAGCGAACAACACGCCAGGAAACATGCAGCTGGGAGGCCGGAGAATCTCACCCATCCCTTCAACATCCATTTTGTCAAGACCCCTTAAGACCTTAAATATTTCAATCAAGACACCTTTTATGCTTCTAAATTCCACTGGATACAAGCCTAGCCTGAACAATCTTTTCTCATAAGACAGCCCCACCCATTCCAGGTATTAGTATAGTGAACCTTCTCTGAACTGTGTTCAATGCATTTACATCCTTCCTTAAGTAAGGAGACAAATATTGTATACAGTTCTGCTGGTGTGGTCTTACCAATGCCCTATATAGGTGAAGTGTTAGCTCCCTACTTACGTATTCAATTCCCCATGCAATAAACCATAACGTTTTATTATCTTTCCTAATTACTGCTTTTCCTGCAAACTAACTTTTTGCAATTCAAGCATTAGGATCTCATCATTTAGATAACATGCTTCATTTTTATTCTTCCTGCCAAAATGGACAATTTAACATTTTTCCACAGTATACTCTATTTGCCATATCTTTGCTCACTCACTTAACCTATATATATATCCCTTATGTCCTCTTCACAACTTATTTTCCTAACTATCTCAGTCCCAAATTTAGCTACCATACCTTCAGTCACTTCATCCAAGTCATTTATAAAAATTGTAAAATGTTGGTCCCAGCAGAGGTACTTCTGACACACTACTCTTTACATCTTGTCAATCAGAAAATTGCCCACTTATGCCTAACTCTCTGTTTCCTGTTAGCTAGCTAATCTTGTGAGGTTATTCATGAAAGCCCACCTGAGGCGTGGTGATCCTCAGGTTAAATCACCACCCATCAAAGGGGAGAGCAACCTATGGTCATCTGGGACAACGGCGACTTTATCTTTACCTACATCCATGCCAATATATTATCCCCTACACCACAAACTTTTATTTCACCAATAACCTTTGATGTGGCACTTTATCAAATGCCTTCCAGAAATGTAAATATATCTAACAGTTTCCCTTTATCCACAACACATGTTACTTCTTCAAAAAACTCTAATAAATTGGGGCGGCACAGTAGTTAGTACTGCTGCATAACAGCAACAGGGACCGGGTTCAATTCCAGCTTTGGATGACTGACTGTGTGGAGTTTGCATATTCTCCATGTGTCTGCGTGGGTTTCCTCCAGGTACTCTGGTTTCCTCCCACAGTCCAAAGATGTGGTGGTTAGCTTGATTGGCCATGCTAAATTGCCCCATAATGTACCAGGTTAGGGGAATTAGCAGAGTAAATTCGTGGGGTTACAGGGTTAGGGTCTGGGTGAGATGCTCTGTTGGAGAGTCGGTGCAGATGCAATGGGCCGGATGGTCTGCTTCTGCACTGTAGGGATTCTATGATTCTAAATTGGATAAACATGATTTCCCTCTCACAAAACCATGTTGACACTGCCTGAATATGTTGAAGTGTTCTGCTATAACATCTTCATTAACAGCTTCTAACATTTTCCCGATAACAGATGTTAAAGCTAACTGACTTTTTATTTCTTGCTTTCTGTCTGTTCCCCCCACCAACCCTTTTTAAATAAAGGAGTTACATGCACTATTTTCCAATCTAAGGGAATTTTGGAAAATTAAAACGAATGTATCAACTATCTAAGGTCTAATACAGATGGGAAATATACAGTAAATGGCAGAACCCTTAAGAGTATTGATAGGCAGAGGGATCTGGATGTACAGGTACACAGGTCACTGAAAGTGGCAACGCAGGTGGAGAAGGTAGTCAAGAAGGCATACGGTATGCTTGCCTTCATCGGCCAGAGCATTGAGTTTAAAAATTGGCAAGTCATGTTGCAGCTTTATAGAACCTTGGTTAGGCCGCACTTGGGATATCGTGTTCAATTCTGGTCGCCACACTACCTAAAGGATGTGGAGGCTTTGAAGAGGATACAGAAAAGATTTACCAGGATATTGCCTGCTATGGAGGGCATTAGCATTGAGAGGTTGCAGAAACTTGGTTTGTTCTTACTGAAATGACGGAGGTTGAGGGGCAACCTGATAGAAGTCTACAAGATTATGAGGGGCATGGACAGAGTGGATAGTCAGAAGCTTTTTCCCAGGGTGGAAGAGTCAGTTACTAGGAGGCACAGATTTAAGATGAGAGGGACAAGGTTTAAAGGAGATGTACGAGGCAAGTTTTTTTTTACACAGAGGGTGGTGGGTGCCTGGAACTCGCTGCCGGGGAGGTAATGGAAGCAGATATGATAGTGAGTTTTAAGGGGCGTCTTGACAAATACATGAATAGGATGAGAATGGAGGGATATGGTCCCCGGAAAGATAGGGTGTTTTAGTTCAATCGGGCAGCATGGTCGGTGCAGGCTTGGAGGGCTGAAGGGCCTATTCCTGTGCTGTAATTTTCTTTGTTCTTATCTCAACTAGCCACTTATTTTAAGACCCTAAGGAGAAGTCCATCAGGACCTGGTGACCTGTCAGCCTGCAGCTTCATCAATTTCTCTACCACTTCTCTGGTGATTGAAATGTTTTTGTGTTCCTCCCTTCCCTCTATTTCCTGATTTACAGCTATTTGGGATATTACTTGTATATATCTTATAGTGAAAACCAATGGAAAATTCCTGTTCAGATTATCTGCCATCTCTTTATTTTCCATTATTAATTCCCCAGACTCATTTTCTGTAGGAAAAATGTTCACTTGGTTAACTCTTCTTCTTTAAATATCTATAGACAGTGGCAGACTTACATTTTGTGGGACTCCGTGGTCACCTTCAAATCTGGGGCCCCCCAATGATTTCATGCCCCTCTCCCCAATGATGTCATACCCCCCTGATCCTGCCCACCCTCACCCCTCAGGATGCAAAAGCGCAAGCCACAAAAAACACAAGTTGATCACTACTTAACTGCTTTAGTGCTTTTTAACTTGCAAAAACACGCCTGTAACTACTGAATTAAAATCCAAGTTTACCTCTTGTCAGAATGACAGTAAAGGTGGTCAATATTGTGATCTTTGCGTCTTTAGGCGAACAAACATGGAACTTGCTGATAATGAGATGGAAAAATCAGCCAATGACATCATTGCAGCCAGAGCAGGACAGAATGAGCCAGTCCAGTGTAGGAGTAAATACCCCAATCAACAAGATGCATATGCTGCCATTCAGTATATCTCCATCTCATTCTGTTTCGAAAGTTAACTTCTTTACTTAGAACCACAGAACCATAGAACATTACAGAACAGAAACAGGCCTTTTGGCCCTTCTTGCCTGTGCCGAACCATTTTTGTGTCTAGTCCCACTGACCTGCACCTGGACCATATCCCTCCACAGATAGCACACTTCCTCCCACAAATACAAAGACTTCATTGCCTAAATTCATGTGAGTGGAATGTCCAGTGAGTCCAAGTCCAATATCAGTGGCTCTGTCTGCAGAATTCCATTATTTGTCTTGAAGACCAATCTTGAGAGCAATGGTGGTTAGAACTACCAGCATGTGACCAGCTACAGCTCTTATATCAGACAGCAATGGTCCATTTTGAAAAGCAGAATTTAAATAAGAGAAAATGGAAGAGGGGCAGATTTTTAAGATTTTCTTGCTTTATTGCTTGTTGACATAGTAATTTAGATACATTTTCCTCTGTGGCTTTTCTTCACAAAATCATCAATTACATCACTTTAGATAAAGTCTTGTAAGGATACACTTTCAATCATCAATATTGCTGTATTTGTCAAATATTCCTGATTCATCGAACTTCACAAATAGTTTTTAACTCTTTTCAAGACAGAAAAAGAATGTTCACCGGAGGCATTTGTGACAGGTATTGTTAAAAATATTTTCAGAATGGTTTCCACGTTTGAAAAGGTTGCCTCCAAACTCTCACATACTAGTCTGTACAAATCAGGTGGTGATCCCAAAGCACAGAACTCATCATTACCAAATGAATGAATTGCTTCACTTCATCTTCAAAGATTTGTGGCTATGTCTTCCTGGTAGAATTCACTTAGGGCAGTATGTTCCTCCCCCTCCACGGCGTGTCTTGCAGTGGCAGGAGGTGACACACCACTTGCTGACAGCGGGATCTTATGTCCTAAGAACATAAGAAAGAACATAAGAAATAGGAGCAGGAGTAGGCCATCTAGCCCCTCGAGCCTGCCCCGCCATTCAATAAGATCATGGCTGATCTGAAGTGGATCAGTTCCACTTACCCGCCTGATCCCTATAACCCCTAATTCCCTTACCGATCAGGAATCCATCTATCCGTGATTTAAACATATTCAACGAGGTAGCCTCCACCACTTCAGTGGGCAAGAATTCCAGAGATTCACCACCCTCTGAGAGAAGAAGTTCCTCCTCAACTCTGTCCTAAACTGACCCCCTTTTATTTTGAGGCTGTGCCCTCTAGTTCTAGCTTCCTTTCTAAGTGGAAAGAATCTCTCCATCTCTACCCTATCCAGCCCCTTCATTATCTTATAGGTCTCTATAAGATCCCCCCTCAGCCTTCTAAATTCCAACAAATACAAACCCAATCTGCTCAGTCTCTCCTCATAATCAACACCCCTCATCTCTGGTATCAACCTGCCATGTCCTGCCATTGTTAATGGGGTTTCCCATTGAACACATCCCTTGCTGCTGGGAAACCTGCAGCAGTGTGTGCCGTTGGTGGGACTGCAACATTTGCCAGCATAAACAGCAGCAAGATTTCAGCATTAATTTCTTACTGCAGTGGCTTTTAGCATTCCCATTGAGGCATCTGTTGAAAAGCACACAAAATAAATCAACTGTTTACTTCAGTGATTCACTTCTACTCTGCAATTGCATCCTTATTTTGTCACAAATAATGCTGACAGTCTCAATGATGATCTTCTCTTTCCACTTTTAAAATGATGTCATTATCTCTAGTTTCATCAAAAAATAACTTCCTGCATCTTGTATGTTTCTTATCATCAGAGGGATCTGTATTTTTTGCTAATGTTAATGTCTATGCTTTCACTGAGCAATAATCATTTCAAACTTCCATTACAAAACTTTTAACTGAGGCTAACAATTTTGAAGCACTCAATAAAGTTGCATCAACATTTGGCAGCGATTTGCTGATGGTATTAATTCTTTGAAGTAAATCTTAGAATCTTAGAATCCCTACAGCACAGAAAGAGGCCATTCGGCCCATCAAGTCTGCACCGACCACAATCCCACCCAGGCCCTATCCCCATATCCCTACATATTTACCCACTAATCCCTCTAACCTATGCATCCCAGTACATGAAGGGCAATTTTAGCACGGCCAATCAACCTAACCTGCACATCTTTGGACTGTGGGAGGAAACCGGAGCACCCGGAGGAAACCCACGCAGACACGAGGAGAATGTGCAAACTCCACACAGACAGTGACCCAAGCCGGGAATCGAACCCAGGTCCCTGGAGCTGTGAAGCAGCAGTGCTAACCACTGTGCTACCGTGCCGCCCCACAAATAAATGATTCCACAAAACTGGAAAAACAGCAATATCATACTTTTCAAACTTCTCTGCTAAAGATTTTGCTTCAGCTGTCACACATGCTTTTTTCTGAATTTGATGCGGCTATGTCTGATGAGGTTTCCTTTGTTTCAGTAAAGTTTATTTTCAAAGCCAAAACGGCATCTGCTCAAATGGGCCACCTGGGGTTCCAAATTGTTTAGACCGTCAAATGTTTTCCATTTGACTACTTCAAGTGTGTATGCAATATAATCCACCGATGCATGGAAATCTTTAATTCCTGAGACTGAAAATCAAGAAAAGCTGAAGCATCTTCCTCTAAAACCAGCTGGTGTGATTTTGAGGACATACATGGAAGAGATTGTGCCATTAAAAAGTTACACCATGGTCAATGTAGAGTTGAGTGGACAAACAGCAGAATTGCCACGCCATGTAGCCCATGGTAATTTTTCTATTTGGGAGATCATGTTAGAGAAGATTAACTGGAATGCTGTCAACAGATTGGCTGATGCCAAAACAGCACCTTCTACAAAATACAAGAGTGCATTCGAAGAGACATTTGGCTCAATGAAGGAAATTCAAGTGAAACTCAAGATAAAGCCTAATAGTCAATCAGAACATCTCAAAGCAATTCATTCCAAGATTGAAAAAGAATTAGTACAACTTATTAACATTGATATGGTAGAGCCAGTAACAATGAGTGACTGGGCTATCCCCATTGTACCTGTTATGAAACCAGATGGTTTAGTACATATTTGCAGTGGTTTAAAAGAAAACATAAATGCAGTGTTGTGTGCTGCTTAATCGCCACTTCCTTTAATTGAAGAATTCTATATACTCCTATACTATACTCCTTGTACACCTATGACTATGTGGCCAAATTCTCCTCCAATGCGATTTTCAAGTTTGCTGACGACACCACCGTAGTGGGTCAGATCTCAAACAATGATGAGACAGAGTACAGGAATGAGATAGAGAATCTGGTGAACTGATGCGGCAACAATAATCGCTCCCTCAATGTCAACAAAATGAAGGAGATTGTCATCGACTTCAGGAAACATAAAGGAGAGCATGCCCCTGTCTACATCAACAGGGACGAAGTAGAAAGGGTCAAGAGCTTCAAGTTTTTAGGCGTCCAGATCACCAACAATCTGTCCTGGTCCCCCCATGCCAACACTATAGTTAAGAAAGCCCACCAACGCCTCTACTTTCTCAGAAGGCTAAGGAAATTTGACATGTCAGCTACGAATCTCACCAACCTTTACAGATGCACCATAGAAACCATTCTTTCTGGTTGTATCACAGCTTGGTATGGCTCCTGCTCTGCCCAAGACCGCAAGGAACTACAAAAGGTTGTGAATGCAGCCCATTCCATGACGCAAACCAGCCTTCCATCCAGTGACTCTGTCTACACTTCCCGCTGCCTCGGCAAAGCAGCCAGCATAATTAAGGACCCCATGCACCCTGGACATTCTCTCTTCCACCTTCTTCTGTCGGGAAAAAGATACAAAAGTCTGAGGTCACGTACCAACCGACTCAAGAACATCTTCTTCCCTGCTGCTGTCAGACTTTTGAATTGGCTTACCTTGCATTAAGTTGATCTTTCTCTGCACCCTAGCTATGACTGTAACACTACATTCTGCGCTCTCTCATTTCTTTCTCTATGAATGGTATGTTTTGTCTGTATAGCGCGCAGGAAACAATACTTTTCACTGTATGTTAATACATGTGACAATAATAAATCAAATCAAATCAAAATCAAATCTTTGCTAGGTTATCAGGTGGGCAGAAATTCAGCAAGATTAATCTTTCACAAGCATATTTACAAATGAATGTAGATGTTGAATCAGAACCGTTGCTTCCCATCATTACTCATTAAGATCTTTTTCATTATAAAAGTTTGCCTTTTGGAATAATGTCCACACCAGCTCTATTCCAAAGGTCAATGGATCAGGTTTTAAGTGGTCTCTCTGGTGTACAATGTTACATGGGTGATATTTTAATTACAGGGTCCAGGAAACAAGAGCACTTGAATAATTTAGAAGGAACATCTTCAAGCACATGGTCCGCATATCTAGAAAGAAAAGCATGACTTTTTCCAGACATCAATCTAGTATTTGGCTCACATTATTGATAACAAAGGTCTACATAAAGCACCTAAAAAGATGGATGTTATTTTAGAAGCACCACGTAAGATGAATGTGACATGACTGAGGTCATTTCTAGGATTAGTAAATTGTTATAGTAAATTTGTTCCTAACTTAGCTACATTATTGAAGCCATTGCATAATTTGCTATGTCTAAAATAGTCATGGGACTGGACAACAGAATGTGAGAAAGTATACAAGGATGTCAAAGATGCTTTGCAGAAGTCTGAAGTAATGGTTTATTTGAATCCAGAGCTACCATTACTGCGTGCTTGCAATGCTTCATCTTATAGAGTAAGGGCAGTCGCACATTATACCTTTGGGAGAAGAACGACCAATAACTTTTGTTTCACATACTCTGACTACTGCTCAATCTAAGTGTGCTTAGCTAGATAAAGAAACATTGATATAATTTTTGGTGTACAAAGGTTTTATCATTATTTATATGGTTGTGATTTCACATTACTAACTGATCACCAACCCTACTATTTTTGGACAGTATAAAGGCATATCGTCATTAGCTGCTTGGTGATTGCAAAGATGGTCACTGGTCTTATCTGCACACTCATACGATATAAATTATTGTCAATCAAATTGCTGTGCTAACACTGATGCAATATAATGCTTACTTTACCTATTGAGCAGATACAACCAACTAATTTTGCTAATAAGTTTATTTTTCATGAGTAGTAGCCTGTGACAGCTTCTCAGAGACATACCAGAAATAATCCCATGATGGGGAAGGTGATGGATATGGTATTGAAAGGAACGATAGCTGGAACTGATTGACCACATCCTGGTTTAAAACCATATGTGTCTAGAAAGCTTGGGTTGACTATCCAAGGTGGGTGTTTATTGTGGGGAATCAGAATGATCATCCCTTCTAGCCTGCATAGACGAGTTCTTGAACAACTACATGAAGAACATTCTGGTATAGTCCGGATGAAGGAATTAGCACGTAGTTGTTTTTGGATGCTCAGATTGAAGAAAAAGTGGGACAGTGTCAATCCTGTGCACGAATAAGAAATACACCACCACTGTTCCCTTTACATCCTTGGGAGAGGCTTAAAATGCCATGGCAAAAATTGCATCTAAATGTTGCTGGTCCATTTAAGAGTGACATGTTCTTAGTAATAATTGATGATTATGAGATCCACTACATCTGAACAAACCATTGAAAAACTTGATGAAATGTTTGCAAGATTTGGTAAACTGAAATAAATTATTAGCAATAATGGCTCACAGTTTACTTCACAAGAGTTTGATGATTATCTCAAAGTAAATAGTATTGAGCATAAAATCTGCACTTTATCATTCATCAACCAATGGATTTGCTGAAAGATTCATACAATCCTTGAAACATTCTTTAAAAGTTTCAAGAAACCAAGGTTTGTTAGTATGTCATATGAATAGCTTTTTGGTATCTTATAGAAAAACTACTCATGCAAAGTTCATCTGCAGTACTACTCCTAACGCAAAAGTTGGGAACTATGTTGATTTGTTAATACCTCCAGAAACATCAAAGATAAGAGAGCATCAACAGCAATCTCAATTTGCTTTATGAGAAGTGAGGGCATAACAATGCTAATTTCAACAAGGACATCAAGTGTTAGCGTGTAATTATGCCACGAGTGAGAAAAGAATACCAGCCAGAGTTTTAGCAAAAACAGATCAAATTTCTTACACAATTCATACCAAAGATGAACTAGTTTGGCGGTGCCATGCTGACCAATTGTCACCATCTCAAAATTATTTCTCAGAATATCTCCAAAAGTACCAACTTCTTTAGTCCCTAATGTTGTGAATACTACTACGGAAGACTTAGTTGAATTTCAATTGTCTAACAATTATGTCTATGCTACTATACCATGTGAGAAAGATGCAGAATTAGTTCCAGGAGAAGTGACTACTTAAGTTCAAAATCATACTTTTAGGGTCAAAGACTGCCAAATTTCAGAATGTCGCATACAATCAAAGAGGAATAGATGTCCTCGTGACCGAATTCCTTAGTACTGTGTCTACAGTATTATTGATTCTATGTATAACATCATAGTAATTTGCTGTCATGATCACAGAAGTAAATGGAGAGGGATGTTATATTTTAAAAGGGTTTCAAGTTGTTTTAAAAGCCAGTCTCATGATTTGATGGTGAAGTTATTAGGGTGTTGCCACAGGCTGCAGTTTTACTTTCAGTTGGTATTCTACACAGCGCAGAAAACATCATTCAATAAAACCTGTTGTGCGCTAGTTTGAATCTACGTGTACAAATCATGTTCTTTTCTTTTTTATATAACCCACAATCCCCATCTTAGTTAGGACATTACATGTGGGTATGAGGCTTGTAGCAGTGCTACTTGTGTGAGGGTTAGGTAAAGCTAGGAATGTTAAGTATGAGGCATGATAGAGAACATTGGTAGGTGAGTGAAGGGGATTGGTGTTGAATGGAGCTTTGAGTGGGGCTAGTGGTTCAATTGGAAGCATATGGCATTTGAAGATGTATTCAGTGGCCTTGACCACTTGTATGAGGTTACTAAGCTTAGAAAGAAAGAATAAGAGTGGCACAGAAGGAGGCCATTTGGCCCATCATGTCTGTGTTTCTTCCTGAACTGCTTCCAAGTCCTCAGGGCTAGATTGCTTGCTTTGACAACATTATTTGCTACCACTTCCTTTCCAGTGTCTGCCTAAAGGATCTCCTGGTACCTTGTGGAGTAAGGGTCTTCGTTTGCCTATCTGCTTCCTGGAGCAAGGCCTCCAGTGCTACATCTGGAAACCTTGAAGCCCATTCTCTGCTCTGACACATCATTTTCATTCACTCTTCTTAAGAATATATGAACAAGGAGCAGGAGTAGGCCTTTCAGCCCCTCAAGCTTGCTCTGCCATTTAATAAACCAGTTCCACCAACCTTTTTCAGAGGTGCAGGCTAGTTTTAAGTGGTACTAATCTTGCATGAACTTGGCCCCCCATCAGAGGCGTATAGCTATTCAGCAGTATGTTTAATATTCCACTATCTTATAAATTAGCAGCCAGCACAATTTTTTCTTGCTGCCTGCATCCCAATGAATAAGTGCAGGTTAATCAAACATTGTAATCCCTCCATTGTTTTCAGACCTTATCCAGTTTTCCATCTGTCCATCTATTCCTCAGCAGATGGGATGAATATAGTTTCTCCTTCGATGTACTCATTCAACACAAATCTTTATTTAGAATCATAGAGGTTTACAGCATGGAAACAGGCCCTTCAGCCCAACTTGTCCATGCTGCCCAGTTTTTAACCACTAAGCTAGTCCCAATTGCCCGCATTTGGCCCATATCCCTCTATACCCATCTTACCCATGTAACTGTCTAAACACTTTTTAAAAGGCAAAATTGTACCCGTCTCTACTACCATCTCTGGCAGCTTGTTCCAGACACACACCACTCTGTGTGAAAAAATTGCCCCTCTGACCCTTTTCTATCTCTCCCCTCTCACCTTAAACCTATGCCCTCTAGTTTTAGACTCCCCTACCTTTGGGAAAAGATATTGACTATCTAGCTGATCTATGCCCCTCATTATTTTATAGACCTCTATAAGATCACCCCTCAGCCTCCAACGCACCAGTGAAAAAAGTCCCAGTCTATCCAACCTCTCCTTATAACTCAAACCATCAAGTCCCGGTAGTATCCTAGTAAATCTTTTCTTCACTCTTTCTAGTTTAATAATATCCTTTCTATAATAGGGTGACCAGACTTGTACATAATATTCCAAGTGTGGCCTTACCAATGTCTTATGCAACTTCAACAAGACGTCCCAACTCCTGTATTCAATGTTCTGACCAATGAAGCCAAACATGCCGAATGCCTTCTTCACCACTCTGTCCACCTGTGCCTCCACTTTCAAGGAGCTATGAACCTGTACCCCTAGATCTCTTTGTTCTGTAACTGTCCCCAATGCCCTACCATTAACTGAGTAAGTCCTGCCCTGGTTCGATCGACCAAAATGCATCACCTCGCATTTATCTAAATTAAACTCCATCTGCCATTCATCAGCCCGTTGGCCCAATTGATCAAGATCCCCTTGTAATCCGAGATAATCTTCTTCACTGTCCACCATGCCACCAATCTTGATGTCATCTGCAAACTTACTAACCATGCCTCCTAAATTCTGATCCAAATCATTAATATAAATGACAAATCACATTGGACCCAGCACCAATCCCTGAGGCACATCGCTGGTCACAGGCTTCCAGTTTGAAAAACAACCCTCTCCAACCACCCTCTATCTTCTGTCATCAAGCCAATTTTGTATCCATTTGGCTACCTCACCCTGGATCCCGTGAGATTTAATCTTATGCAACAACCTCCCATGTGGTACCTTGTCAAAGACCTTGCTAAAGTCCATATGGACAACATCAACTGCACTGCCCTCATCTACCTTCTTGGTTACCCCTTCAAAAAACTCAATCAAATTTGTGAGACATGATTTTCCACTCACAAAGCCATGCTGACTGTCCCTAATCAGTCCTTGTGTCTCTAAATGCCTGTAGATCCTGTCTCTCAAAATACCTTGTAACAACTTACCACTACAGATGTGAGGCTCACTGGCCTGGCCTGTAGTTCCCAGGCTTTTCCATGCAGCCCTTCTTAAACAAAGGCACAACATTTGCCACCCTTCATTATTTAGAAATAATAGTTGGGTAAGGTGAGATTTGAATGAGTTCCATACATATATATTAACACATCCATCACAGGCTGAATTTTACGAGGCGCTCAACATCAAGGTGAAAAGCGGGTGCCAAGCCCACGGTTGCCCGAAGCAGATCCGTTGGCTCCTTATGCTGCCAGTCCAATCAGGGCACCAGCAGCTCTAGAGCCTTGACAACACCACTGAGAAAGGTGGGCCCTGATGAGGCAGGTCAGAGATCACGGACACCTCAAAATGGAGACACCTTGAGACAAGTATTTAACAATTGATGGAGTTGCATAAAATGCTAGTTAGACCACAGCTAGAGTTCAGCATGCAGTTCTGGCTGCCACACTATAGGAAGGATGTGATTGCACTAGAATGAAAGCAAAGGACATTCACCGGGATGTTGCCTGGGCTGAGCATTTCAGCTACAATGAGAGGCTGGTTAAGCTGGGGTTGTTTTCCTTGGAGCAGAAAAGGCTGAGGGGAGGTCTAATTGAGGTGTACAAAATTATGGGAGACATAGATAGGGTAGTTAGGAAGAATATTTTCCCCTGAGTAGAGGGGTCAATAACCAGGGGGTATAGAGTTAAGGTAATGAGCAGGAGGTCTAGTGGGGATTTGAGGAAAAACCTTTTTACCCAGAGGGTGGTGGAAACCTGGAACTCACTGTCTGAAAGGGTGGTAGAATGTGGGAACCATCACAACATTGAGGAAGCATTTAGGTGAGCACTTGAAATGCCACAGCATTCAAGGCTATGGACCAAGTGCTGAAAAATAGGATTAGAATAGATATGTGCTTGATGGCCGGCGTAAACATGATGAGAGAAAGGGCTGTTGCTGTGCTGTAAGCCTCTATGACTCTAATTAGAATTGAGGGGGCTGCAGGGGAATGAATGGCATGCCCTGCAGTATGGAGGAAAGCCCTCGGAGGGAGGGATCAGGGATTCAGGGGCTGCCTTTCTTACCCATGATCCCCTGTTTGCACCATGGAGCCTCCTGTTCCAATTGTTCCGAGCTACCACAGGATGGTTGCCCCTCTATGAACCTTGTGACTTCCCCTCTTGCTGGGGGACTGCTCTAGAAAAATGCCAGTGGTTCTGTAAAATGTGCATGCAAATTAGCTGCATGCTTTCATGGAACAGGTAGCTGATCAGCCTCACGGTTCACTGCTGCAAAACTTTCCAAGCAGTGGAACAATGTTGGAGAATTGTTCCAACCATCCTGGGGCCAGTAAAATCCAACTTCATGCATTATACATGATGGAAAGGGAAATGGGGAGATATAAAGGGTAAGATGAGAAGAGATCATTTGAGCAGGAGAAAGCTCGTGTGGAGCATATACACCAGCATGAACCAGTTGGGCCGAATAGCCGGTTTGCTGTAGGTTCTATGTAATATGTTATTTCTTATGACATTCCCGTTTTGAGGACTCCTTAATTTTATTATAGTGTGACAGTCTACCTATTTAAAACAAGAATATATTGCACATAATCTTTTGGGTGATTTAACATGACTGATATTAGCATAATAATGTGCCAAAACATGGAATGACTTGATGCTCAAATTTTGACAAATACTATCACACTTTGATAGAACAGTTACTGATAATCAGTACTTTCTCAGTTAAACCCATTGCTCCCAGTGCATACAATATGTTGACATTGCAGTAAACTGTCACAGTTTGTTCCTTTAATATAAAGGTATTGATGATTCACAAAACATACTTTACAAATCTCAGCTAAACTTAATTTTGGTAAAATTATTAAAATGTCATTAATATATTATATGTTACTACTTTAAATTAGCATGACTTTCTGCATATGCTTGTCTGTTTTAAATTAAAATTATCCACACAATATAAATATTAATGGATATGAATCTACAAGGTGCCCAGGTTTATGCAAATTTGATATACAGTTAATCTCTGTTGATATTCTAGACACAGTGTTTTTAATTATGTGCAACTAATGTCTGTTAGAAAATTTCCAGATCCCCAGGGTTCTGTCCCACCATCTGTAACAGATTCATATATTTTTAAACAAAAAATTACATTACCAAAAGTGATACAGCAATGATAATTTCAGCAAACATTTGGTTCTATTAACTCGGCACAGCAGCAAAATGGTCTAGGTTAGGTTTCAAGCTGTTTTTTTGTTATGTTGGATTTATCACCAGCCTTCAACACATCAAAATCCTTAAAACTAACTGTATGTTCACCAAATCATAGTGGGAAAACCTATAATCTTAAATTGGAATAATTAAAGAAAACAGCAGTAGTTTAACTGGACAGGCTATTCCATGACCTAAACTCTAAGAAAATTCTCCAAATCCATACTTCAGAACTCCAAAGTTTTGCTCTAAAAATATCACTTGCAAAACGTTGTCCATTGTCCCATTACAAACCACTTTATTCAGATCTTTACTTATATATGGGGACAACATTGGAGAGGAGGAAAAAACAAAAGGAATGGAAGGAAAGGGGAAAAAAAGAGAGGTAATGAAACTAAAGTGGCTTTCATCGAATGATAACTTGCCCTGGTCAAAGTTGTTGCCAGCTGTATCCCTGGGGTTTGCTGCAGTGTTACCTGATAACAGCCCCAAATAGTACTGCAAGGGAGCTCTGAGCTGGAAGGGTAAGAATATGGCCTGAGCTGTTGTCCTGAAAGGCAATGAGGACACTTCTGCACCTACATTCGCAGTCAACAAGAATGGCATCGCAGACACAAAATACCGCGAGAGTCAGAAAACAAGATTCTCGTCATCAAGATCTTGCTTCCCAATTTTCGCTACCCTTGCTAGTAACGTAATGAGGTTCCTGCCCAGAAAGGGTGAAAACCTCATTTTAATAAAATTCACTAAATTTAAATATGATTAAAGGGCTCATAAGCCATATGTTATAGCCCTCACTAAATGTTCATACCGCGCCGGCAGACGTTCACAACAGCTATTTAAGAACGTGAAGCAGTCGAGGCGGTCCCACCAGGGGCACCAAGGTTAGTATAGCCCCCAAGGGGAGAGGGGTATGTCTGGGCACTGCAACATGGCCATGCCAACTTGTATCAAACTGGTAGTGCCAGGCTGTGTTAACCTGTGCAAGGGGGCAGTGCCGGGGCAGCCCCTTTGGGATGTCCAATTGGGGGGGCTTCCCATTTTGTGTGGTGCGGCGGAAGGGAGAACATAAGAACTAGAAACAGGAATAAGCGATTTAGCCCCTCGAGCCCACTCTGCCATTCAGTACAATCATGGCTGATCTCATCTCGGCCTCAACTCCATTTTCTTGCCTGTTCACCATAACCCTTCAACCCATTAAGAATTAAAAATCTTTCTATCTCCTCCTTAAATTTGGAAAGTCAAAACACTATCCATCAGAGTTAGCATGATTTTATGAAAGGCAAATCATGTTTGACTAATTTGCTGAAGTTATTTGAGCATGTAACAAGCAAAGTGGATAATGGAGATCCTGTAGATGTAGACTTCAGGAAGGCATTTGACAAGGTGCCGCACAAAAGGTTAATTCACAAGGTTAGATCACATGGAATTAGGGGTAATTTATTTGCGTGGATAGGTGACTGGCTGATGGATAGAAGACAGAGAGTTGGGATAAATGGTTTTTTTTCTGGATGACAAGAAGGAACTAGTGGAATGCCACAGAGTTCGATCCTAGGGCCCCAGCTATTTACAATCTATATAATGACTTGGATACAGGGATAGAAGGCTCTATAGCCAAATCTATAGCAGATGACACAAAAATAGGCAGGGCAGTAAGTTGTAATGAGGAAATAAGAACCTTACAAATGGATATAGATAAGTAGGAGAGTGGGCCAAAATACTGCAGATGGAGTTTAACGAGGATAAGTGTGAGGTCATCCATTTAGGTTGCAAAAATGGGAAGGCGACTTATTATCTAAATGGGGAGAGACTACGCAGTGCTCTGGTGCAGAGGGATCTGGGTGTCCTTGTTCATGAGTCACAGAAAACTAGCATACAGGTACAGCAGATAATAAAGAAAGCAAATGGAATCTTGGCATTTATAGCTAAAGGAATGGAATATAAAGGTAAGGAAGTATTGTTGCAACTATACAAGACATTGGTGAGGCCAAACCTGGAGTATTGTGCCCAGTTTTGGTCCCCATATTTGAGGAAAGATGAGATACACTGGATTGATTCCAGAGATGAGGGGTTTGTCAAATGAAGAGAGATTGAACAGTTTAGGCCTATACTCTCTGGAATTTAGAAGAATGAGGGGAGATCGAATTGAGGTATTCAAGATGATAAAAGGTGTGGATAAAGTAGACGTGGAACGGATGCTTCCGCTGCTGAGGCAATCTAGGACGAGAGGTCATAGTCTTAGGATAAGGGGTAGCAAATTTAAAACAGAGCTGAGGAGAAACTACTTCTCCCGAAGGTTTGTGAATCTGTGGAATTTGCTACCCCAAAGTGCGGTGGATGCTGGAACAGTGAATAAATTTAAAGAGGAGCTCGACAGATTTTTAATTGGTAATGGGCTGAAAGGTTATAGGGAGAAGGCAGGAATGGGCTGAAAGGTTATAGGCAGAAGGCAGGAAAATGGGGATGAGGAGATATCAGCCACGATTGAATGACAGAGTGGACTTGATGGGCCAAATGGCCTAATTCTGCTGCTATTTCTTTGTTTAAAATCTGCTACACCTTATCCTAAAACTATGACCTCTCATTCTAGATTGTTCCACAAGCAGAAGCTACGTCTACTTTGTCAACACCTTTTATCATCTTATATACCTCAATTAGATCTCCTCTCATTCTTCTAAGCTCCAGAGAGTATAGGCCTAAACTGCTCAATCTCTCTTCATACGACAAACCCCTTATCACTGGAATCAATCTTGTGAACCTCCTCTGAACTGCATCTTCCACAAATAAGGGGGACCAAAACTGTACACAATACTCCAGGTGGCCTTATATAGTTGCAGCAACACTTCCTTACTTTTATACGCTATTCCTTTAGCTATAAATGCCAAAATTCCATCTGCTTTCTTTATTATCTGCTGTACCTGAAAGCTAGTTTTCTGTGACTCATGAACGAGGACACCCAGATCCCTCTGCACTGGAACACCCTGAAGTCTCTCCCCATTTAGATAATGGGCCCGATTTTACCAAAACTTCGTGCCCGAAATCGCGGTAAAGTTGGGCGTTGGGCCTATACCGCGATCTGCACCCGATTCCGAGCAGATCATGACTTTACCGACACCCGATTCGGGCGCGGGTCCGGCCCGTGCCCGAATCGGGCGGCCCGATGATTTAAATGCATTTGCATGCATTTAAATCGACTTAATGAGCTGCACGCCCAACCTTACCACCAAATCCCACTTTACCGTCTTCTGGCCCGTTCTGCATCCGCGCTGTAAGTGACCTGCAAAATGAAAGTCTGAAGTCGTCGCTGCAGCTTCCAAAGAGCGGGGTCAGTGCCTGCAAAGGCTCTCTGACCCAGCTCCTCCTCTGGGGGGAGAGGTGGGGGGGGGGGGGGTGGAGGAGGGGGGCAGGACCCAGATCATCCTCTGGTCAGGGTGGGGGGGGGGGGTCTGCTGCCAGTCTGTGGCTGATCAGTGGGGAGGGAGGGGGCAGGGGGGTCCGCCGCCACTCTGCGAGCGATCCCTCCTCCCCACCAGAGGAACGAATCCCTCCTGCCGGAGTGGACGTGCGGCCATGCCATCCCGCACAACCTTCAGGATGAAGTGATTCCTCACTAAGAAGATGAAGCAGAACCGGCCAATTCCACAGTGGATCCGCATGAAAACCGGCTACAAGATCAGTACAAGTCCAAGAGGAGACACTGGAGAGGGACCAAGCTGGGCCTGTAAAGGGATACACTATCACTGGTACACTACCAGCCACAGATTACTCTTCCCTGCAGGGGCAAGACAGCGGGAGAGATGGCTGTGGCAGGTAATGTACCAGTGATGGTGTATCCCTTTACAGGCACAGCTTGGTCCTTCTCCAGTGTCTCCTCTTGGACTTGTACTGATCTTGTAGCCAGTTTTCATGTGGATCCACTGTGGAATCGGCCGGTTCTGCCTCATCTTCTTAACGAGGAATCGCTTCATCCTGAAGGTTTTGTGGGATGGCATGGCCGCATGTCCACTCTGGCAGGAGGGATTCGTTCCTCCGGTGGGGAGGAGGGATCGCCCGCAGAGTGGCGGTGGACCCCCCTGCCCCCTCCACCGATCGGCCGCAGACAGGCAGCGGACCCCCCCCGCCCCCCCCCCCCCCCCCCCCCGACCAGAGGATGATCTGGGTCCCCCCCCCCCCAGAGGATGACCGTCAGAGAGCCTCTCTCTCCGCTTTCTGCTTTTTTTATTCTTTCGTGCCCGGGCGCGCTCTGTCAGATTTTTTTCGAACTGCGCATGCGCAGTTCAGAGCTCCGATCGGTCCGCCAGTGCTAAGCCCCGCCCACAGCGCGAATCAGACCAGAGCCGGCAAAACGCGTATGGGCGCGCTGGAAAGAGGATTCCAGGTGCGGATCTATTTGACGCCCGGATTCGGCACTTAGACTCAAAATGGTAAAATCAGGCCCATTAAGTCACCTTCCCATTTTTCCGACCAAAATGCATGACCTCACTTTTATCCATGTTAAACTCCATCTGTCACATTTTGGCCCACTCTCCTAATCTATCTATATCCATTTATAAAGTTCTCATTTCCTCATTGCAACTTACTTTCCCAACTATTTTAGTGTCATCTGCAAATTTGGCTACAGTACCTTCTATCCCTGTATCCAAGTCATTTTTATAGATTGTAAATAGTTGGGGACCAAGGACCAAGCCCTGTGGCATCCCACCAATTACATCTTGCCAACCAGTAAAATCCAACTTCATGTATTATACATGATGGAAAAGGAAATGCTATCTGTCAGTCAGCCAGTCTTCTATCCAAGCTAATAAATTATCCCTAACCCCATGCGATCTTAACTTGTGTATTAACATTCTGTGTGGCACTTTATCAATCACCTTCCTGAAATCCAGATATACTACAACTGCAGGATGTCGATTATCCATTTGGCTTGTTACATCTTCGAAGAACTCGAGCAAATTAGTCATACATGATTCACCCTTCATAAAACCATGCTGACTCTGATTAATTGCGTTTGGAGTTTCCAAATGGCCCGTTGTTACTTGCTTAATAATGGATTCTAACAATTTCCCAACAACAGATGTTAAACTAAGGGTCTATAATTTTCTACTTTCTGTCTCCCTTTTTAAATTTTTGAAAAACATTAGCACTTTTCCAATCCACTGGAACCTTTCTCGCATCCGGGGAATTTTGGAACATTAGAACCAATGTATCCACTATCTCCGCTGCCACTTCCTTTAATACTCGACGATGTAGGCCATTAGGTCCTAGGACTTGCCTGCCTTCGATCTAAATAGTCTGTTGAGTCCTATTTCCTATTGATGATAATTGTCCTAAGTTCCTCCCTTTCTATTACCTCTGCATTACCCTTTACTATTGGGATGGTACTAGTGCTCTCCACCATGAAAACTAAGGTAAAATATTGATTTAGCATCTCTACCATTTCTGTGTTCTCCACTATTAACTCCCCGGTCTCATCCTCCAAGGGACTAACATTCACTTTAGCTACTCTCTTCCCTTTTATGTGCTTATAAAAGTTTTTGCTATCCTTTTTTATATTTTGTGCTAGTTTTTTTTTCATATTTTAGCTGAGCTCTTTTTGTTACTTTTTTAGTAACCCTTTGTTGATCTGTAAAAGTTTCCCAATCTTCCAGCCTGCCACTGGCCTTTGTAATATGGTAAGCTTTAGTTTTTGTTTCTGTTGTCTTGCTTAGCCATATTGTTTTTTCCCCTCTTACAATCCTTTTTCCTCTCTGGAATATATTTTAGTTGGGAGGAATTGAATATCTTCTTAAATAACTGCCACTGTTTGTCAACTGTCCTACTTTTTAGCCTTCCTGCCCAGTCCACGAGGGTCAAGTCTGTCCTCATGCCAATGTAATTACCTTTGTTTAACTCCAGAATGTGAGTGTGGGATTCCAGTTTCTCGCTTTCATACTGAATTTTGAATTCTATCATACTGTGATCACTCTTCCCTAGAGGATCATTAACTATGAGGTCATTAATTAATCCCTGCTCATTACGCAATAGTTCTTAGCTTCTTGATCTGTAAAATATTTCACAGTACCTTTAATCTGAAAACAACTTCAAATACGTAATTCAAATTAGCAGTTACTTACCAGCCAATTAAATTACCGTTTTCCTGTGACGTCACACCTGATCATTTTTCAAACTTAGCCCGCTACCTGAGTGCAGTGTGTCCCTCACAGGTCCGGCTGTCTCTGCCCCCAAAGTGAGTGAAGGCCCCGAACCTGGCTCTCTATCCTCTCCCCAATACTGAGTGTTCTTTGCAGATCCGGCTGTTTCTGCTCCTGAGAAGGTAAGAGCACAAAGGCTTTTGAAGGGGGAATTGGCAGTGATGGTGGAGCGGGTAGTGAGTGGGGAAACCGGCATTGAGGGGGGACTTTGCACTGAGTTGGGGATGCACAGTGAGGGTGACTTGGCATGGGGGGGGGCGGCGGGGAATGAAGTGAGCAGGCAGTGAAAGGGGTGGAAGTAGGCAGTGAGGAGGATGAGTGGGCAGTGAGGGCAGAAACTGACATAGAGGGGAGAGTGCTGGCGGTACTGCTGTGGGGGGGGGGGGGGTGCGGAGCCCTCGATAATTGTGTGGTCATAGCGGAAGAGCCCCTGGTAATTGTGCTGGAAGGTGGGGGAGTGGGGAAAGACTGCTCCCAATACCTTTGTGGTGGTGGCGGTGGTGGGGGGGGGGGGGGGGGGGGGGGGGGGGAAGAAGAGAGAGAACTGGGAGGAGTTTACCCTCTGTTCTGATCAGGGAGCCCTTTAAAGATGGCTCCCCGATCTGTGTGGAGCTGGCCTTGCCGGCTCCATCAGGCTCTATCTACCCTGCCAGACTCATGGATTAAATCGTGCCCCCAAAATGTTTTTCTCAGAGTGGCTCAAGATCTGGTCTGAAAACTCGGCAATGCATCTGAAGAGATACACGCCAATTTTCAGTCAGAGCCTGAATTCCACCCAATATCTCAGGTTGATGGACTCAAGCCACCACCATTCTAGGGCAGCACGGTGGCACAGTGGGTGGCACTGCTGCCTCACAGCGCCAGGGACCCAAGTTCAATTCCTGTCTCAGGTCACTGTCTATGTGGAATTTGCACATTGTCCCTGTGTCTGTGTGGGTTTCCTCAGGCTGCTCCGGTTTCCTCCCACAGTCCAAAGATGTGTGCGTTAGGTTGATTGACCATGCTAAATTGACCCGAGTGTCGGGGGTTAGAAGCGTAAATATGTGAGGTTACAGGAATAGGGCCAGGGTGAGATTGTGGTTGATGCAGACTTGATAGGACGAATGGCCTCCTTCTGCACTATAAGAATTCTATGATTCTGCATAAATAGCCCCACTAATGAGCTGGATGGTATCTATGAGGTCCTTAACATCTTGAGATTCAGTGGTCACCACAGTCTGGAAACTACGAGATTCAGTAGTTGGCACAGTCTGGAATGGTGATTCATACGGCAATCCTGAGTGCCTCAACAGCTACTGTCACTTCTGTGAAGCTCGAGGCACCAACAAGTCCCCAAATACCTCTCAGCTAGAAATCTGCTGAAGTTTCCAACAAAGCTGCCATTTGCTGAATTAGTCCCTGCAACAAGGTCACAACTTCTGTGATGTTGGTATAGACTAGTTTCATATCTATCAGTTGCTGCATTCTATGTTTTTCATGTTTAACCTCAGAATTTGCACGTTGGTAAAATGTTCCTTGAATATTTGTCTTTTCAGGTGTTGTGAAGTTAGTGCTTGTAAAATTATAAACAAAAACTTCTAAAATGCTATAAGAGCTGTAACATTTCATGGTTCTGTTCGAAAAGGTAGATTTTTTTCTGTACTGAAGAGAAGCAGGTGCAAGTAGTACACAGGCTGAAACAATGTATCAGAGGCAAAAACAGCTGGGTTGCCTTGTTAACTGACTTCAGGCATTTGAATCAGAACATGTTTTTGAATTTCAACCAATCAATTTGAAATAGTCATTTGAATAGCAGCAGCCTATCAGATTTGAATTTGATGTTTTGATAAACTGTAAACCAATCCTATTGTGGGGATTTTGGTACGTCATTTGGGGTATAAAGATGGGAGCAGTGGCACAAACGGTAGAAGACCACCTGCTGAGTAACAGCTTAGTTCAGCTCTGAGAGAGAGACACAGCCAGCAACCATCTGCCAGTGTAACAGCCAGATTTATGTCTTAAAAGAAAGCCTCATCTCAATTGCAAAGGTACCAACAGAAGATAGTGAAGGTAGCAAAAGGAGACAGAGATTCCAGACAGATGAAAAAGGCAGAAGATTCTGAAAGCCACAAAAACTTGCTTACTTTTTTTTGAGATACGAGAATCTATTATATTTTTTGGTTAATGAACGAGTATCGTATTTATCTAAACAGCATTCCATTAGAACAATGTTTTATTTGTTTCTTGATAGTTTAGTTAACCTGTTTGCTGTTAGTTATGTAAATAAAGTGTTACTTGTTGCTTTACAGAATGTGTTCAGGTAGTTATTTTGATTTGACCCCTAAAGTTGCTGAAGTGCAGATATTATCCCTTCTCACACACACTTTAACAGATTATGAAAGGAGGTTCTTCTCTTTGAGTGGTTGAGTGTTAGTTCCCCTACATAACACAGGTGACACTAAAACCACAGGCAGTCTTCTACGCACTTGCTGAGAACATCTTAACTCATGTTCCTTCTAAGTTACACCTGCTCTGAACAGCTTGATACACTGCTGTTCCCTATGGCTATGCAAGTTAAAAGAAATGTTGCTTGTGCATGGCTGTGTTCCCTGCACAGCAGAATGCCGATTGCTCTGTGGCAGCCTCCCCTCGCATCGTAAAGGAGACATTTGTCCTCACCCATGTCCCAGTCACCTGCTTCCTTCATATCTTAGAATTGGTCAGTTTTACATCCTCACTAATGCTATCTAATTGCCACCAGCTGAAATTACCTGACCCAAGTCCTGAAAAGGAGAAAGCAAGTGTCACAGGATTAACAATGAAAGGGCTAGGACTAGTAAATACAGAGCAAACATCATGCATCAGGCAGTGCTGTGTCATCATTATAATCATTCTCAATTAAAAAGATACATGTTCCATACTGCTGCTTCTCTTTGTCATCATTAACTTCCTCCGCTATCCCCCAATGATATGGTAGATTTGCGGCAAAGGAAAGTAAAAGCTAATATTAAGGGCATCAACGTAAATGTATATTCTTATAGCACCTTTAACGTGGCAAAATGTCCCAAGGCTCTTCATTGAGAGAATTATGAGGCAAAGTTTGACACAGAGCCAGATAAGGAGATATTAATGCAAGGTATTAAGGTGATTAAAGAGATAAGTTTTAAGGAGTGTCTTAAAAGGAGGGAAGAGAAGTAGAAAAACAGTGAGGTTTATTTGATTTGATTTATTATTGTCACATGTACTGGGATACAGTGAAAAGTATTGTTTCTTGCGCGCTATACAAGTAAAATGTACCATTCATAAAGTACATAGGGGAAAAGCATAGGGTGCAGAATATAGTGTTGCACTTTCAGGTAGGGCAAAAAGAAAGATCAGTTTAATATATGATAGGACTGTTCAAAAGTCTGATGACAGCAGGGAAGAAGCTGTTCTTGAATCTGTTGGTACATGTTTGTATCTTTTATCCAACAGAAGAAATGGAAGAGAGTATATCTGGGGTGTGTGGGGTCCTTGATTATGCTGGCTGCTTTCCCGAGGCAGCTGGAAGTTAGACAAAGTCAATGGATAGGAGGCTGGTTTGTGTGATGGACTGAGCTACATTCACAACCCTTCGTAGTTTCTTGTGGTCTTGGCCAGAATAGGAGCCATACCAAGCTGTGATACATCTGGATGCTTTCTATGGTGCATGTGTAAAAATTGGTAAGAGTCATAGTAAATGTGCCAAATTTCCTGAGCCCTCTGAGAAAGTAGAGGCCTCTACTTTCTCTTAACTATAGCATCGGCATGGAGGATCCAGGATGGATTGTTGTTGATCGGAACACCTAGAAACCTGAAGCTCACGACCATCTCCACTTCAGCACTGTTCATGTAGACAGGGACATGTCCTCCACTACATTTCCTGAAGTCGATGGCTAACTCCTTCATTTTACTGACATTGAGGAAGAGATTATTGTCATTGTACCATTTCATGAAATTCTCTATCTCTTTCCTGTACTCCGTCTCGTTGTCATTGGTGTCATCAGCAAACTTGAAAATGGAGTTGGCCACACAGTCATAATAGCATAAGGAGTACAGTAAGGGGTTGAGTACACATCCTTGCGGGGCACCAGTGTTGAGGATAATCGTGGAGGAGGTGTCATTGCCTATCCTTATTGATTGTGGTCTATGGGTTAGGAAGTCGAGGATCCAGTCATAGAGGAAAGAGCAGAACCCTAAGCCACGGAGTTTGGAGATGAGTTTTGTTGGAATTATGGTTTTGGAGGTTTAGGGAAAGAATCCAGAGTTTAGAACTAAGTCAGAAGGCAAATCACCAATTGCTGATGGAGCAATTAAAATCGGTGATGAAGAGGCCAGAAGAAGGAGCACAGCTATCTTGGAGCATTGCAGTACTGGAATTTTCAAAGATAGAAAGGTCTGAGGACATGGAGGATCTGAAAACAAGGAAAAGAATTTTAAAATTGAAGTGTTGATCTAATATAGCAAGCAGACTAGTGATGGATAAATGAGCACAGACAGCAGAGTTTTGGATGATCTCAAGTTTACAAATGATAGAAGGAAGAAACTGGCCAGGAGTGCATTGGAATAGTCAGCTCTAGAGATAACAAAGGTGAGATGGTTGAGAGTTTCAGCAACAGATGAGCTGATGTAGGGGGCAGAGATGGCATTAGTGATAGTGCAGATATGAGGTCAGAAGCTCAGTTGGATCCAATTCATAGAGGTTTTACAGCATGGAAACATGTCCTTCGGCCCAACTTTTCCATGCTGCCTTTTTTTAACCACTAAGCTAGTTCCAATTGCCTGTGTTTGGCCCATATCCCTCCATACCCATCTTACCATCTTGAATATGACATCAAAGTTGAAAACAGTTTGGCTCAGTCTCCAGACAGTTGCCATGAATAGGGATAGGAATTATCCTATCCCTATCTGTCTAGAAGCCAGAGTTTTTGGCCTCGGTCTTCCCAATATTTAATCGGGGGAGGAATTTCTGCTTATTATTGACTTCCAGTAGTGAAACAGGTTAAGAGACAGTGAGGTGGTCAACAGAGGCAGAGTATTGTCTGCATACACATGGACAGATACTGTGTTTTCGGCTGATGTTGGTGAGAGGCAACATGTAAATAAGAAATAAAGGAACTAAGCACAGATCCTTAGGGACAGCAGAGGTAACAATGCAAAAGAGGCAAGAGAAGTCATAGCATGCAACTCTTTGGCTACAATTGGATAATTAAAAATGGAACCAGGTGAGTGCTGTTTCACATAGCTAAATGATGGTGGAGAAGCATTGGAGGCAGATGATGGAGATGAAAGGATGAAGTGGGGCAGGTTATGTTTGTTACAGTTACATATTAGAGTCACAAATGACATTCTAAGAACAGTTTGGGAGTTTGGCACAGGTGGAAACCTAACTGGAGATATTCAAACATGGGATTTTGGGAAAGATGGGCAAGAATTTGGGAGACAACAGTAGGTTCAAGGACTTCAGCAAGGAAAAAGAGGTTGGAGATGGGGTGGTGGTGAGCTGCTACCTTCTCAAAGATAATTAGGGATGCCCACATTCTACTAAAAATAAGAAAAAGGGTAGTGGGAGAACCAGTGTGTTGCTGGTGAACAGATTACATTTAAGTCCATATTCCAGTTTGTATGTATTCCAGCATTTGAGTACCAATCTACTTTTCATGGTACATCACAATATGGCAATTTACCTCACAAATGTTTTGATTTATTTTCATTAACTTGTGTTTATTTGCAAGTAATGTACATTAAGTTGTGAACTGCATAACTTGAGGCTCTGAGAAGATTATGACCTATTCACATTCTAACAGTTTAAAACTTGGTTTGGGAGGTAGGTGCAGGTGCAAGTTGAAAATTTCAATTGTCTTATCTTTTTTTTCACTGTAATCCACCATTCAGTACTGACCCCAAGGCAACAAAAGGGGGATGGCAGCATAATGAACTGCCCTACTTGTGACTCCAGACCCACAGCAAAGTGATTTTTAAATGCCCTCAAAGGTAATTAGGGATGGACAACTGGCCTTGCCAGTGCTGTCCACATTCCAAGCAAGAATTTAAGAAAATCTTTTGCCCCTACCTGTCTTTTGATGCCTGGATCATCATTACATGGAGATGCCGGCACTGGACTGGGGTGGGCACAGTAAGAAGTCTCACAACACCAGGTTAAAGTCCAACAGGTTTATTTGGAATCACGAGCTTTCGGAGCACTTCTTCTTCATCAGGTGAGTGGAGAGGTACGTATCACAAATGCGGCATATATAGACAAAGACACAATTGCAAGATAATGGTTGGAATGCGAGTCTTTTCAGGTAATCAAGTCTTTACAGGTACAGACTGTGCGAGTGAAGAAAGGGATAATCACAGGTTAAAGAGGTGTGAATTGTCTCAAGCCAGGACAGTTAGTAGGATTTTGCAAGCCCAGGCCAAATGGTGGGGGTTACATGTAGTGTGACATGAACCTAAGATCCCCGTGATCATCTTCTCAGCCTAGCCAATGCATTTCTGCTGTTCTTTACAGCCCGGGTAATCATAAAGTATTTACGTTTATTGGATTCCTGATTTTCTATTCAATACATTTCCTGATGAATCTAGAGATTTTCAGAATTATTTCAACGTTTTCTTTGCGGAGGGGGTGGCATGGGCTAGTTTTTGCACCAATTGAATGTCTATGGAGTTGAACTGTTAAATGACTTTACACTGACAGCACGGCCCTTTAATGCAATACCCTTGCACCATTTGTATTATACAACAGAAAATGGAGACACAATAGAAAAAATATTTAATTGTGATGATCAATGAGAAATTATAGTATCAACTGTTTATGCCAGGTTGAACTTAGGTTTGATAACACCAGCATTCAGGACAATGCTCAGTGAAGTGCTATATCTGATTTGTCCCCACAGTTCAACTTATATATGCCAATAAGATAATCAACTCAAGTAAGCACAGAGTAATGTTTAAGAACCACCGTTTGGAAGAAATTTGTTCGAAATTTCAAACTGAATGGAAATTTTCACCCTCCAAGTTACTATAAATGTGACAACAATCAATACTTTTTATGCAACAGACTCCTTCCAGATATATATCACTGGTTAATCAAGTTCCTGTCAGCTCATCATATTTATCCACACATTTAGTAATTCAGATCAGGATTCCAAATAAAAAGGATGCAACACAGGTGCCAGGCCTCCAAGCAAAACGTGATGGCAATACTGATCATTGAGCACCACACAATCTTGTATTCCCATTAAGAATTGTGAGATAATAATTTCACATAGGGCAGAATTTTACATTCATGTTGCGCCCATGTTTGGACGCGAAAATGTGGTAAAGTCGGGCATGAGGCAATTAGCGCAATCTGTGCCCATTTTCACGCCAGTTCCCACTTCACCAAGGGAAAAAAACTCAACTCGATCGGGAACCCACCCAAAACGGGCGCAAGATAAATTTAAATAATTTTGTATGCATCTCAATGCAATTAGCAAGCTGCATGCCCCAATTTACAAGCGCGTCTGCCTTTACCACCACGCTCGTCCAATCCGGATCAATCTGGAAAACACCTCTTCTTTAAAAGTCTGATTCTGGCACTCATTCAGTAAGGGTTAGTGAGGAGGTAAGTGCCTACCATCAGACGGCTCTGTGCTGCTCTCAGGGGGCCGTTTCGTGGCAGCCATGTTGCATTTCGGGTCAGGAGGGTCTGCAAGTGTGTGAGGGGCTGTTGCTGATCACAGTGTCCGAGTTTTAGCACGGACCTGGAACTCAGCACTGACCTTGGGTCTTGGAGTGCTGCTGGGTCCTAGTGCATGCAGCACTGTTCCAGGTGGGGAATGTGCTCATAACCCTTTGAAGTGGCAGTGCTCCAGCCTCAGGATTTTTCAAGCAGCAGTGTTGTGCTCACCATTGCATGAGTTCTGGATGTGTGTTACTGGGGGAGGATGGGGATCTGTGTTGCTGGGGGGCTGTGGGGCAGAAGGGGGACAGTGTTGATAGATAGGGTGATGTGGGGAGGATGGGAAGTATGGGCAGTGTGTGTGTTGCTGGCCTAGGGACAATCAGAGTTCTTTAACCACTCCATCTGTCTCTCCCATTCTCCAAACCAGTCCCCCCCCGGCCCCTTCAGATTGATGAGATGGCTTCTGCGATGCAATCGATTGACCTTGCTGTTCTTTTGGTTGCTGCTGGAGCTGAGGAGAAGCAGGAGGATGAATTGCGGGCAGAGGAGGCCCAGGCCTTACCACTCGCAGGAGGAGAGAGAGAGACGGCCACCAGAGGCAGGACATGGCTGCCATTCGCCCAGAGGGGGGGCATTGGAGAAGGAGGGAGTGGAGACCCCTGCAGCTCTGCACACGAGTGTCATTTGAACACTGCATGACGTCGACGGCTCCAGCTCCGAAAGGAGACAGTGCAACACTTCTGCCATTTGTTGCAGGACCTGGCACCTCGGGGCGGGGAGGCACCCACTCTCGGTGGCTGTTAAATTGACGGCTGCTTTTCACTGTTATGCCACTGGCTCCTTCCAGACCCCCAGTGGAGATCTATGTGGTATTTCCCAGTCAGCTGTCCACAACTGTGTGAAAGAGGTCACTGATGCCCTATATGCCCGGGCTGGCCAGTATCTTAAATTTGACCTGACCAAGCCCAGCAGGAAGCCAGGGCTGCAGGATTCGCGACCATTGCAGGGATGCCTAATGTGCAGGGACCTATAGACTGCACCCACGTCGCCCTCAAGGCCCCACTTCAGATTCCATGACGATTCATCAAGAGAAAGGGCTTCCATTCCCTAAATGCGCAATTGGTGTGTGACCACAAGATGAACATCATGCCAGATGCCCCGATAGCGTGCATGACAACTTCATATTGAGGAGCTCAGGCCCTGATCATCAGGCACTTTGCTCACTAGGGGCCTGTATTTCTGCACATGGGTTCCATTCCCTCCCCACACCCTCATCCCCCAAAGTCTTACCATCTCCTGCAATAATGTAACACCAGAGTGGTGGACTTGGGTACACTGTGTTAGTGAGTTTCTTTGGCAGGCACGAAAGTGATGACGACTCGCTAAGCACCAACATGATGATGCCCTGGTGCAATCTAGTCTGACTTCTAACTGAGCTCTGCATGCACCCTGGCACCTGGGCCCACGTCTGTGTAGTGGGTAAAGGATCAGTGAACCCTCAAACAGGGCCCTGGGATGTGTGGGGTGGGGGAGGGGAGGGAATCTCTCATGGGTTATGGGGAACCAATGCCTTCATTTTCTCAGCGATACAGCGTTGATGGGACTCTCCCACTGACATCAACATGAAGGTTCCCTCGCGACCATCAAGGTCGAGGATTCGTGTTCGAGGCAAATCTGAGACAAATTAGTCACAGGTGGGTAGTGTAAAAACATTGTTGACAATAAAAGTGTCGAAATAATAAGTACTAACATAAAACCATGTGAACAGAAAACGTTAAAGTGTTTAAATTATCTACCAAACTGGTGCTGCCCTTCACCTGTAACATCTTAGTGCAACTACAACTTCTTAACCTTACGTAGTCTCCCACTACGTCTTGATGTCTCCCCAGAATGTACATCGGAGGTGGAAGGGGCCAGCTGCCTACCATGCCCCTTGGCTTGTGATGTGCTTGGCAGGCGTCCTTTGCAGGACCTTGAGGGATTTGGCCAGCTTCCAGGTGTCTGGGACGTATCCATGACACTATCTTCATCCCACTACCCAAGATGCCTTGGTGTCAGGACGGGGGGAGTCAGAAGGTGTAGCCACAGCCACAGTATCCTGGCTGGAAGGCCCCAGCATGGGCTCGAGCCCTTCCTCCTCCTTCAGGATTCCTGTGGGCCCCTGGGTCACTCCATGGAACGGCATTGCTTCTGCAGTGAGCTCCAGAAGCTCCGGCGTCACGTGGTCCTGCCAGTCCTGGAGGACCACCTGCGTCCTACCCTTGGTGGTCGAGCCCTCTGCGATGGCCACCTGAGTCGGGAGCCACCTGTCAATGACGGCAACAAGTGCCCTGAGACTGGACCATGCTCTGCAGCCCCTCAGCCATGACTCTGTGTGACTGGGCCACGTTCTAAAGGGTTGCTGCCGTAGCCCGCTGTGTCTCGTGCAAGCTCTCAAGCCTCTCAGCCATGGGCCGCAGAACCTCGAGAAGTCTGTTGAGGCCCTCAGCTGTGGCCTGCTGTGACTCAGCCACGGCCCTCTGGGACTCCACTGTGGCCTGCTGTGACTCGGCCATCGCTTGGAGCCTGCCAATCATGGTGAGGATTCCCTGCCCCAGGCTTTCCATCGTGGACATTACCCTTGCAGTGCTGGCCTGGGAACCACGCAAGACAAGCAATAGCTGGTCCACCTCAAAGCTTTGGGACTCCTCCCAACAGCCTCGCAGTCGGTCCAGTGTGGCCGTCAACCCCTCCTGCATTCCCTAGCTCTGTTGCTGCATTTCCAGCAGCTGAGGGGGAAGTGATCTCAGAGGCCCAGCATGTGCCCTGGGGCCAGCTGAGTTCTGCACTGCCTGTCTGTCTGTCCATCCTTGGGGTTTTTATGGAGCTGCCCCCTTGTTAGGCAGATCAGCTGCAGTTTGCTTGTTACCATTGAGGGGAAGGCAAGTGAACACTTGCAGGTGTGCTGATGGGGGGGATGGAGGATCTGTGCCTCTATGATGATTGGTAACAGAGGAGAGAGAGGGGGAGGTGTCAAACAGCCATAAGAGCCAGGGGGTGATGGGGTCTGCTGGCACTTTGCCTGCGATCAGCAGCAGCGGTGGCGGCAGGAAGGGGGGGGGGGGGGGAGTGCGATTAGTCTGGGTGGCGGGGTTGTGGGGGTCCAATGTCTGTGGGGGGCCAGGAGGAGGCATTGCCCTCCTGGGGCAGCACGGTGGCACAGTGGCTGGCACTGCTGCCTCACAGTGCCAGGGACCTGGGTTCAATTCCCGGCTTGGGTCACTGTCTGTGTGGAGTTTGCATATTCTCCCCGTGTCTATGTGGGTTGCCTCCGGGTGCTCCAGTTTCCTCCCACAATCCAAAAATGTGCGGGTTAGCTGGATTGGCCATGATAAACTGCCCCTCAGTGTCAGGGGGACTAACTCGGGTAACTGCATGGAGTTATGGAGATAAGGCCTGGGTGGAATTGTGGTCGGTGCGGACTCGATGGGCCGAATGTCCTTCTTCTGTACTGTAGGATTCTACGATTCTATCCAGCCCGGGAGGGATCTGGCAGGGGAGTTGCTTTATTATTTTTTACTGCGCAAGCACAGTCGGAGGCTCTGATTGGACATGCAGGCTTTAGGGCACATTAAGCCCGGCCTACAGGCTTCTGCAGCGAGAAACGGACTCGCTCAAAATTTTGCAGCCAAGTGCCTATAGGTGGGCCTAAAAACACGCCCAAGAATGGATCTGAAACTCTCCGAGTTCTAAGTCTGCCCGGCCCTTAGACAAACAATGGTAAAATACCGCCCATAAAGAAAGTAACAAATATAAAATGGCATACAAAAATAAAGATATTTTAAATTTTAAAATAAATATTAAAATATTAAGGAAGTACTTTTCATTGTCCCTTATGTTATGATCCCCATGGAGACTAATTATGTGAAAGAATTCAACTTCCGAAATGACCCAAAAGAAACCAATAGATATGATTTCGCTGATTAAAACTTTTACTGCAACAAACTAATACCAACATAAGTCAAATATAAATTAACAGGCAAATTATATTCAGTGCAAACTTTAAATCACACTTCAATAGCCAAAACAACAAAGATAAGCATCATGGATTTATGGATACCGTCTGACAGCATATATGGCATTCATCTCAGCCACAGAATATTCTATGAAACTCTGCTCTCCCCATGTATAGTTTCAGTTCCTTTACTCTCACAGGATTCGGTTGTAAAATTGTCTCTGACAGCAGCATTACTGCCCCACAAGTCCCACAGGTACAATGCCCATCAAAAGACACACGTTTCCGGATCGTTCAGAATTCTTCTCCTTGAACCAGTTTTTTAGATCTTCTTTTCCAGCTGCCCGTGCATTCCTTCTTTCGCTGTCTCTCACTCAGAGCTCCATTTCACAGCATGTCTGAACTGTTCTCCATTTCCTGCAAAACCTGAACACCTGAATTCAAGCCCTGCCAGTTCTATTCACAGGCTGAAACCCAAACCCCGAATTAGCTTCTGTTTCCTTAGCAAATAAAGACACAGGTTCATTTCTCAAAAGCCAGATGTCACAGCCAGGAAAACCAATTAAGAAACTTCTCCTCAGAAAACTAACCATGGGCTCTCTGTTTTGCATAGGAACAGACTTAAAATCAAGAAATACAGGCATTGATACCTTTTCATCACTTTTATAACTCTTGGAAACAACAATGCTCAAGTGCGAAGCTATAGATGAAGGGATCAAAGCTATGAAGTAGCCAAATAGTACAAAATTTGAGTATTGCTGAAAAAAGAAATATGCTTTTCATCTTGCAGTCATCAGCACAAATTTGCAAGAATACGAACTATAAAAAACAACAATTTATGTTGCATGAAACAAGAATGCTGATTGGTTGGCAAGTAGACTCTGTAAGAAGTCTCACAACACCAGGTTAAAGTCCAACAGGTTTATTTGGCAGCACTAGCTTTCAGAGTCTCAGGCTCCTTCATCAGGTGAGTGAGGGCATATACAGACACAAACTCAATTTACAAGATAATGGTTGGAATGCGAGTCTATACAGGTAATCAAGTCTTAAAGGTACAAACAATGTGAGTGGAGAGAGGGCCAAGCACAGGTTGAAGAGGTGTATATTGTCTCCAACCAGGACAGTGAGTGAGATTTTGCAAGCCCAGGCAAGTTGTGGGGGTTACAGATAGTGTGACATGAACCCAAGATCCCGGTTGAGGCCGTCCTCATGTGTGCGGAACTTCGCCATCAGTTTCTGTTCAGCGATTCTGCGTTGTCGTGTGTCGTGAAGGCCGCCTTGGAGAACGCTTACCCGAAGATCAGAGGCTGAATGCCCGTGACTGCTGAAGTGTTCCCCGACTGGAAGGGAACACTCCTGCCTGGTGATTGTCGAGCGGTGTTCATTCATCCATTGTCGGGGCGTCTGCATGGTCTCCCCAATGTACCATGCCTCGGCATCACCATCGACAACGCGGGCATCTCCACATCATGGCTACCATCGACACCGCAACCTGCCAGCTCCAAGTGGAGAGGATCTCCACATCAAGGACGGTCACCTCAGCACCTCACTGTACCGCAAGCCCACAGATAACCTCATGATGCTCCACTTCTCCAGCTTCCACCCTAAACACGTTAAAGAAGCCATCCCCTACAGACAAGCCCTCTGTATACACAGGATCTGCTCAGATAAGAAGGATCGCAACAGATACCTACAGATGCTGAAAGATTCCCTCATAAGAACAGGATATGGTGCTCGACTCATTGATCGACAGTTCTGACGTGCCACAGCGAAAAACCGCACCGACCTCCTCAGAAGACAAACATGGGACACGGCGGACAGAGTACCCTTCGTCGTCCAGTACTTCCCCGGAGCAGAGAAGCTACGGTATCTTCCCTGGAGCCTTCAACGTGTCATCGATGAAGACAAACATCTCGTCAAGGCCATCCCCACACCCCCACGTCTTGCCTTCAAACAACCGCATAACCTCAAACAGACCATTGTCCACAGCAAACTACCCAGCCTTCAGGAGAACAGTGACCATGACACCATACAACCCTGCCACAGCAACCTCTGCAAGACGTGCCGGATCATCGACACGGATGCCATCATCTCACGTGAGAACACCATCCATCAGGTACACGGTACATACTCTTGCGACTCGGCCAACATTGTCTACCTGATACGCTGCAGGAAAGGATGTCCCGAGGCATAGAACATTGGGGAGACCATGCAGACGCTACGGCAATGGATGAATGAACACCTCTCAGCAATCACCAGGCAGGAGAATGTACAGTTGCTTCACCAGAAAATTGGGCAAGAACAAAATCATGTAAATAAGTGATGAATGATTCAAGAATCACACTCAGTGATGTGATTACAGTTTGTGGTGGTAAATGTGGGGGCTTCATGACCTTACTGTCATGCCACTCACAAGAATACTTCCATCAAAATTAAATCATTATGCATGTTCGCACAATTCTATTTCTGCCATGCAGCACTCTGCTATTCCAGCACTCAAAATAATTTTCCACCTTCCAGCCGGGGAACACTTCAGCAGTCACGGGCATTCGGCCTCTGATCTTCGGATAAGCATTCTCCAAGGCAGCCTTCACGACACATGACAATGCAGAATCGCTGAGCAGAAACTAATAGCCAAGTTCTGCACACATGAGGACAGCCTCAACCGGGATCTTGGGCTCATGTCACACTATCTGTAACCCCCACGACTTGCCTAGGCTTGCAAAATCTCACTAACTGTCCTGGCTGGAGACAACACACACCTCTTTAACCTGTGCTTGGCCCTCTCTCCACTCACATTTTTTGTACCTTTAAGACTTGATTGCCTGTAAAGACTCACATTCCAACCATTATCTTGTAAATTGAGTTTGTGTCTGTATATGCCCTGTTTGTGAACACAAGGCCTCACTCACCTGATGAAGGAGCCTGAGACTCTGAATGCTTGTGCTGCCAAATAAACCTGTTGGACTTTAACCTGGTGTTGTGAGACTTCTTATTGTGCTTACCCAGTCCAACGCCGGCATCTCCATATCAAGTAGACTCTGACCAGTAGAGGCATTGGCATGAAGAATGCGCCAAGCTACCAAATCTTTGTTTATTTCAAACCATGATGTGGAGATGCCGGCGTTGGACTGGGGTAAACACAGTAAGAAGTTTAACAACACCAGGTTAAAGTCCAACGGGTTTATTTGGTAGCAAAAGCTTGTGTGGCTTTTGCTACCAAATAAACCTGTTGGACTTTAACCTGGTGTTGTTAAATTTCTTACTGTATTTCAAACCAGGCAGGTCAACTTTCCTGGAAATGAACCAGGGAATGCTTGTTCCCCCAAGCTTTTGTTTAGTTGTAAAAAGTTCTATATGGGAAGGAGAATTTACAGTTGCTTCACCAGAAAATTGGGCAAGAACAAAATCATGTAAATAAGTGATGAATGATTCAAGAATCACACTCAGTGATGTGATTACAGTTTGTGGTGGTAAATGTGGGGGCTTCAGGACCTTACTGTCATGCCACTCACAAGAATACTTCCATCAAAATTAAATCATTATGCATGTTCGCACAATTCTATTTCTGCCATGCAGCACTCTGCTATTCCAGCACTCAAAATAATTTTCCACATCTTACCTGCTATGAAGAAAGTTCTATGAACTTTGGGAAACAATTATCAGCCAATAGACTTAACTACGGTGCATACTTGTCATCTTGATGTTAATACTTACCACTTATAAAGGCAAGATCAAAAGTTTCATATTATGCCAGGAGTTATACTTTTAAAACTTCCGTCATATTCTAAATTCCTACAGGAAGCAGTAAAATAAATAGATGCTAACATATGCCGGTTAGAGCTTTAATTTTAAAAAAGAAACTGTGGATGCAATAAAATTAAATAATCAACTAAGTAATACAATTTGGAAAAATACATTTATTATCATGCTTTAAGGTCAAGCATTGGGCCAAATGTATGAGTTTACTGGAGAGTCTAAAATTTCTACGTTTTAACTGAAGTCAGCAATAATATTGAAATTAGACCTCAATGCCTATTTAAATAAAAAACTTTCACATCACAAGCTCTACAATAAAACAAAGATTGTCACTGAGTTATGCAAAGTACATTAAAGTCAAATATTAAATCAGCAGTTTGGCATGGTTACTTTTGTATTTAACATGATGTGGAGATTCCAGCGTTGGGTTGGGGTAGACACAGTAAGAAGTCTTACAACACCAGGTTAAAGTCCAACAGGTTTATTTGATAGCACGAGCTTTCGGAACGCTGCCCCTTCATCAGGTATTTAACAACACAGTTAATGCATGCAGTGTCATTTTCTAATATAATGCACATTGCTGCATGTGAAGATCTTATGGCGCACTGGGTAATGTCCCTGCCTCTGAGCCAGAAGTTCCAGGTTCAAGTCTCACCCCTGGACATGATGGCCATAACAAAGAACAAGAACAAAGGAAAATTACAGCACAGGAACAGGCCCTTCGGCCCCCCAAGCCTGCACCGACCATGCCATAACATGGCCAACAGCCTGCACAATCTTCCCCAAGCATGCCAGTGGCAGGCGGTAAGGGGGTGGGGGACTCCAGGTTAGCCATGCTCCATGTGGGTTGGCGCCACTCAGGCTATCAGCAACGGACTAACAAGCAAGTTTCTGTTTCAGAAAAAAAAACCTCGCCCTGGGAACTGATGAAACTCTGACTTGTGCGGGAAAAGAAACAAAAAAAAACAGTGACTGCATTGCTATTCGATTTCTTTACCAGCTTATTTCACCCTCACTGTGGCTTCCACTAATCCTGGCACACCTCCAGCAGTAAGAAGTTTAACAACACCAGGTTAAAGTCCAACAGGTTTATTTGGTAGCAAAAGCCACACAAGCTTTCGGAGCTCTAAGCCTCTTCTTCAGGTGAGTGGGAATTCTGTTCACAAACAGAGCTTCTAAAGACACAGACTCAATTTACATGAATAATGGTTGGAATGCGAATACTTACAACTAATCAAGTCTTTAAGAAACAAAACAATGGGAGTGGAGAGAGCATCAAGACAGGCTAAAAAGATGTGTATTGTCTCCAGACAAGACAGCCAGTGAAACTCTGCAGGTCCACGCAACTGTGGGAGTTACAAATAGTGTGACATGAACCCAATATCCCGGTTGAGGCCGTCCTCGTGTGTGTGGAACTTGGCTATCAGTTTCTGCTCAGCGACTCTGCGCTGTCGTGTGTTGCGAAGGCCGCCTTGGAGAACGCTTACCCGAATATCAGAGGCCGAATTACCGTGACCGCTGAAGTGCTCCCCAACAGGAAGAGAACAGTCTTGCCTGGTGATTGTCGAGCGGTGTTCATTCATCCGTTGTCGCAGCGTCTGCATAGTTTCCCCAATGTACCATGCCTCGGGACATCCTTTCTTGCAGCGTATCAGGTAGACAACGTTGGCCGAATTGCAAGAGTATGTACCGTGTACCTGGTGGATGGTGTTCTCACGTGAGATGATGGCATCTGTGTCGATGATCCGGCACGTCTTGCAGAGGTTGCTGTGGCAGGGTTGTGTGGTGTCATGGTCACTGTTCTTCTGAAGGCTGGGTAGTTTGCTGCGGACAATGGTCTGTTTGAGGTTGTGCGATTGTTTGAAGGCAAGAAGTGGGGGTGTGGGGATGGCCTTGGCGAGATGTTCGTCTTCATCAATGACATGTTGAAGGCTCCGGAGGAGATGCCGTAGCTTCTCCGCTCCGGGGAAGTACTGGACAACGAAGGGTACTCTGTCCACTGTGTCCCGTGTTTGTCTTCTGAGGAGGTCGGTGCGGTTTTTAGTGATTTAGTGCATTACAGAAAATCTGATGGTGGAAGAGAGGAAAAATCTCCCAAATGTTTCTGATATTGTCACACACTACACAGAGATGCATTAGTTTCCAATAACATAAGTTACTAAATCACTAACCACCTCCAGCAGGCAGGTGGGAACTAACGGCTTTGTTGACAGCTGCGCTCAACGGCCCTGCGCGTGAGGGGCGGAGCCTCCCTGGCGCGTGAGGGGCGGAGCCTCTCTGGCGCGCCCCCGCTCCGCGCGGCTCATGCCCTCCTCGGTAATGCACCAATCGCGGCAGCGGGAACCAACGAAGGTTTCGCGACAGCAAACCTGGTCTACGGCAAATCCTGGGACGGCGTTGTCAGGGGCATCCTTCACTTACAACGCTGAGGGGGAGCTGGACAGGATGTCGGTGTATAGTTTGTAATTATATCTATATCTTTTTTATATCTATTTGCCTGTCGGTAATAAAATGGTAAGTGGTTGAATTTCTTTGACCTTTACTTTTACCCTGGAAACTAGTCTCTGATTAAAGATTGCTGCTGTTTAAAGTGGATTGCAAACTCTCAACTGCACAGAACTGGGAGGCATCTACATTTAAACAGCTTCCAGATCTGTACAGTTATTGTGCTTTTGTTTTCACTGCATTTGTATTAGCAGAGTTGATGTGTTTTGTTTCATTCATTCACTCCTTTTTAGCCTGGTTTATGTGGTCAAACCCCTTGGGACAGTGCAATATTATGAAAATCTGATGGTGGAAGAGAGGAAAAATCTCCCAAATGTTTCTGATATTGTCACACACTACACAGAGATGCACTAGTTTCCAATAACATAAGTTACTAAATCACTAACAAAATATCACCTACTTTTGGAAAGCATAAACAAGCATTTCAAACATTAGTCACTGTTGACATTACCTCTGTTCTAACAAGAAAGCGAGATTTATCTAATAAAGCTCCACGGACTGGTTAAGTAATCCACTGTGTGGCAACATTTTCATTCATTTATCTTTGCTGTTAAAGGGGTCAATAGCTTTGCTGGGTGTTTTCTATAGGCCGCCCAATAGTAACAGGGCTGTTGAGGAGCAGATAGGGAAACAGATCCTGGAGAGATGTAGTAATGACAGGGTTGTCGTGATGGGAGACTTTAGTTTCCCAAACATCGATTGGAATATCCCTAGGGTAAGGGGTTTGGATGGGGAGGAGTTTGTGAGGTGTGTTCAGGAGGGTTTCCTGACATAGCATGTGGATAAACCTACAAGAGGAGAAGCTGTACTCGATCTGGTACTGGCTAATGCGCCTGGACAGGTGTCGGATCTCTCAGTGGGGGAGCATCTTGGGGATAGTGATCATAACTCTATCTCCTTTACGCTAACATTGGAAAGAGATAGGATCAGGCAAGCTAGGAAAGTTTATCTGGAGTAAAGGGAAATATGAAGCCATCAGGCAGGAGATTAGAGGTGTAAATTGGAAGGAGGTATTCTCGAGGGAAAGTACCGAAGTAAGGTGGCAGATTTTCAAGGATTGTTTGTCTGGAGCTCTACGTGACAACGTTCCGATGAGACAGGGAGGTTTTGGCAGGTTACGGGAACCGTGGTGCACGAAAGCTGTGCTGAACCTAGTCAAAAGGAAAAGGAAAGTGTACAATAGGTTCAGAGAGCTGGGCAATGATGGGGATCTAGATGAGTATATGGCTTGTAGGAAGGGACTTAAGAAGGAAATTAGGAGAGCCAGAAGGGGTCACGAGAAGGCCTTGGCAGATAAGATTAAGGAGAACCCTAAAGCGTTCTATAAATATGTGAAGAGTAAAAGGATGAGATGTGAAGGAATAGGACCTATAAAATGTGAAGGTGAGAAAGTCTGTATGGAACCAGAAGAAATAGCAGAGGTGCTTAATGAATACTTTACCTCGGTATTCACGGTGGAAAAAGACCTGGGTGGTTGTACTACAGGATTGCGGCGGACTGAGAAGATTGAGTTTGTCGACATTAAGAAAGAGGATGTGTTGGAAATTTTGAATAGCATCAAGATAGATAAGTCACCGGGACCGGATGGGATGTACCCCAGGTTACTGTGGGAGGCGAGGGAACAGATTGCAGAGCCTCTGGCGATGATCTTTGCGTCGTCGATGGAGACGGGAGAGGTTCCGGAGGATTGGAGGATTGCAGATGTGGTTCCTATATTCAAGAAGGGGAATAGGGATAGCCCAGGAAATTACCGACCGGTGAGTCTAACCTCAGTGGTTGGTAAGTTGATGGAGAAGATCCTGAGGGACAGGATTTATGAACATTTAGAGAAGTTTAGTATGCTCAAAGTTAGTCAGCATGGCTTTGTCAAAGGCAAATCGTGCCTTACGAGCCTGGTGGAGTTCTTTGAAAATGTGACTAAACACGTTGACGAAGGAAAAGCGGTAGATGTGGTTTACATGGACTTCAGCAAGGCGTTCGATAAGGTCCCCCATGCAAGACTTCTCAAGAAAGCGAGAGGGCATGGGATCCAAGGGGCTGTTGCCTTGTGGATCCAGAACTGGCTTGCCTGCAGAAGGCAGAGAGTGGTTGTAGATGGGTCTTTTTCGGAATGGAGGTTGGTCACCAGTGGAGTGCCCCAGGGATCTGTTCTGTGACCCTTGCTGTTTGGCATTTTCATAAATGACCTGGATGAGGAAGTGGAGGGATGGGTTGGTAAGTTTGTCGACGACACGAAGTTTGGTGGTGTTGTGGATAGGTTGGAGGGATGTCAGAAGCTGCAGCGTGACATAGATAGGATGCAAGACTGGGCGGAGAAGTGGCAGATGGACTTCAACCCGGATAAATATGTAGTGGTACATTTTGGCAGGTCAAATGGGATGAAGGAGTATAATATCAAGGGTAAGACTCTTAGCAGTGTAGAGGATCAGAAGGACCTTGGGGTCCGGGTCCATAGGACTCTTAAATCGGTCTCGCAGGTAGAGGAGGTGGTTAAGAAGGCGTATGGTGTGCTGGCCTTCATCAATCGAGGGATTGAGTTTAGGAGTCGGGAGATAATGATGCAGCTTTATAAGACCCTCGTCAGACCACACTTGGAGTACTGTGCTCAGTTCTGGTCGCCTCATTACAGGAAGGATGTAGAAATTATTGAAAGGGTGCAGAGAAGATTTACAAGGATGTTGCCTGGATTGGGTGGCATGCCTTATGAGGATAGGTTGAGGGAGCTCGGTCTTTTCTCCTTGGAGAGACGAAGGATGAGAGGTGACCATATAGAGGTGTACAAGATGTTGAGAGATATAGATCGGGTGGATTCTCAGAGTCTTTTTCTCAGGGCTGAAATGGCTGCTACGAGAGGACACAGGTTTAAGGTGCTGGGGAGTAGGTACAGAGAAGAAGTCAGGGGTAAGTTTTTCACTCAGAGGGTGGTGGGTGAGTGGAATCGGCAGCCGTCAATGGTGGTGGAGGCAAACTCGATAGGGTCTTTTAAGAGACTTCTGGATGAGTACATGGGACTTAATAGGATTGAGGGTTATAGGTAAGCCTATATATAGGCCTAGGTAGGTAGGGACATGACCGGCGCAACTTGTGGGCCGAAGGGCCTGTTTGTGCTGTAGTTTTTCTATGTTCTATGTTCTAAAATGATCTGACCATTTTAACGTTCAGCAATAACCAATCTTCTATTTGAAAAGCAAAATTGAGTTACAATTGGACTAATAAGTGACACATCTTGGGTTATATTACCACTACATACTTGGTTGAAAATTTACTTTTTTTCTTAACATTTTTAAATTCCTGATGCTATCCAAAATAAAACATTGCTCTGGTAATCAGCACTTTTAGTCCCAAAATCCTGAAACCTATTCCAGTTGTCAGCTATCCGCGTTTCAGTGGTCCTCACTGTTCTGCATTAACTCAACTGATTTAAACCTTCTACATAGTTACACATTTTAGGCACAAGTATAGTTGAAACAACTTCAAGAGTTTAGCAACAAGAAAGACAATATTTGTATTCAGATTTACAAATGGAAAACATTGCTTTAAAAGCAGATTGTTGTTAGATATTAAACTTTAGTTTGATTCATAGAAACATAGAAAATAGGACAGGAGTAGGCCATTCGGTCTTTTGAGCCTTCTCCACCATTCATAATGATCATGGCTGATCACCCAACTCAATAGCCTGATCCCACCTTCCACCCATATCCATTGATCCCCTTTGCCCCAACGTCTATATCTAAATCCTTCTTGAAAACATACCATTTTTTGGCTTCAACTGCTTTCTGTAGTGATGAATTCCACAGGCAAACCACTCTCTGGATGAAGAATTTTCCCTTCATCTCAGTCCTAAAAGGTTTACTTTATATCCTTCGACTATGACTCCTGGTTCTGGAACCTTCACCATCAAGAACATCCTTCCTGTCTAATGTTGTTAGAATTTTATAGGTTTCTATGAGCCCCCCCGCTCCCCATTCTTCTAAACTCCAGTAAATATATTCCTAATTGACTCATTTTCTCCTCTTACGTGAGTTCTGCCATCCCAGAAATCAGTAGGTAAACCTTCTGCACTTCCTCTACCAAGAACATCCTTCCTCAGATAAGGAGACCAAAACTAAACACAACATTCCAATCACCAAGGAATTCACCAGAGTAGAGCTGTTTTGTGTGTAGGTTTTCAATGATTAAGAGACACCTGCAACAATCTGTTGGGAATGAGATGATTGCTTTTCAACAACCATAACTATCTGACTCCAACAGTGGAGATTTTTACCTGGATTCCTATTGATTTCAATTTTTCACACACTTAGTTGAATGCTCCTTGATGTCAAGGGCAGTCACTTGAACCACAACTCTGGAATTCAGCTCTTTGAACAAAGGCAGTAATGATGTCAAGAACATCTTGTTGGCCACCATTCCGGGTGCAGGCTCCCTGCATAACAATTGAAGAAAAACCTAACTTCTGAACAAAATCAGCAACTAAATAAAATCCAACATGCAGAACGACACTGGCAAATTTGTTGATCTTTATGTTCCACATAAATGCTCTGCAAGCAACAGAATTACTGGCGCCAAGGACCATGTTTCCATTCAAATCACACTTGCTGATGTTGACCAGTAACAGAAGGATTTAATAGTCAGCACAAAATCTATACTTGTTGTGGAGCTCTCCATAGGATGAGTGAATCAGATGATTGCATCTTGAGGCTAGCTAAGAATGATGGCATTGTGGCCAAAATTGTCTGACAAGCTGAAGACTTGAGTTATAGCAAGTTTCATGTGTACATAGAAATAAAAAGTCAAGCAAAAACTAAAACAAAATGATGTCAAGAACTGAGTGACCCTGACAGAATCCAAATTGAGCAGGTTGTGTAAGTGCTGCTTGTAGTGCTGTTGATGAAACCTTCCATCACTTTGAAATAGGTTGATGGGGTGGTAATTGGCTGGATTGGATTTGTTCTTCTGTTTGTGGACAAGACATACCTGGGCAATTTTCCACTTTGGATATAGTAGTTGTATTGGAACAGTTTGGCTAGGGGCACAGCTGGTTCTGGAGCATGGATGTTCACTATAGCTGTGATGTTATAGGGTTCCATAGCCTATGCTGTTCAATACATTCAGTTATTTCATGATATCATGTGAGCTAATTAAATTGTTTCACGACTGGAATTTGTGATGCTGGGGAACTCAGGAGAAGGCCGAGATGGATCATCCACTCAGGACTTCTGGCTGAAGATCATAGAATTCCTACAGTGCAGAAGGAGACCATCGAGTCTGCACCAAACACAATCCTACCCAGACCCTAGTCCCGTAACCCCTTATATTTGCCCTGCTAATCCCCCTGACACTAGGGTCAATTCAGCATGGCCAATCAACCTAACCCGCACATCTTTGGATATCTTTTTAAGATGGTTTAAAATGCTTCAGCCTTGTCTTTTGTGCACAAGGTAGAGCACCTGCCTCTGGTCCATAAGGCCATGGTTTCAAGACTCCTCCAGGACTTGTGCACTATGGGAGTAGCTTTCGCCTGGATTGTATTTGCACACGTTCTGATAACCAGAGTGACAGGAAAAGACAGAACATACAAACATAAGAATTTGCCCACAAATAAGGTCAGAGTAGGTAAAAATGGTAAGAGTACAGAATTAAGTCACTTTAGGTGAATGCATGCAGCATTCATATCAAGATGGATGAATTGATAGTGCACATAGCAAATGAGCATGATAACCATTTCAGAGACACAGTTGCAATGTGACATAAATATGCAAGGATTTTTGACATTTCGGAAGGGCAGGAAGAAAGGAGGTGTGGTAGGTCTGTTAATGAAAATTGAGCTCCTTCAGTAGTGAAAAATGATCTTGGCTCAGAGGATCAAAATATAGAATCAGTTTGGGTGGAGATAAGGAATAGCTCAAATCATACATACCTTTCTACACTCCTTAGTCAATCTGGGGATGAACCCTGTTTAATGGTATAATGAGGGACATGCTGGGCCATGATGTTACAGATTGTGGTCTGATAATATTATGCTGCTGCTGATTTAAAAAAATATATATTTTCATGGGATGTGGGCATCGTTGGCTAGGCAAGCATTTATTGCCCAACCCTGATTGCCTTTGATAAGGGGGTGGTGAGCTGTCTTCTTGAACCACTGCAGTCTATATGGTGTAGGAACACCCACCATGCTGTTATGAAGGGAGTTCCAGGAATTTGATCCAGCGACAGTGAAGGAATAGCAATTATAGTTCCAAGTCAGGATGGTGCGTGGCTTGAATGGGAACATGCAGGTGGTGGTGTTCCTATACATCTGGTGCCCTTGCCCTTCTAAGCAGTTGAGGACATGGATTTGGAAGGTGCTGTCAAAGGACCCATGGTGAGTTGCTGCAGTGCATCTTGAGGATGGTATACACCACTGCCACTGTATGTCAGTAGTGGAGGGAGTGGATGTTGAAGGTGGTGGATAGGGTGCCAATCAACTGGGCTGATTTGTCCTAGATAGTGTTGAGCTGCTTGTACAGTTACAGCTGCACACGGTCAGGCAAGTGGAGCATATTCCATCACACTTGTGACACTAGTGTACCTTTAAGAATTTTTTTTAAAACCATGTCTTCTATAGTTAAGCAGCTTTGGGTTTTTTTTCATTGTTGCCAGGCTGTCTGGTTAGAAGTCCTTTCATTGTTGCTTCAATGGCTTAAATGGGGTTTTGTTTATTTTTACTCTGGCCCTCAGGTACTTTCTGGGATTTTGTTTAGGACCCTGCATTCTTAGGGAGAAGACTGGTTGGCAGGTCATGTATTTTGGACAATTTTGTTTCTTCACGATGAATTCAAGGTTTCATTTTCAGTTTGGCTGCTAGCTGCTGTTTTAGTCAGAAGCTGTCCTGGTTGTCAAGTGGAAAATAGTAATGTCTCTCCCTCTCTCCATGGATTGGAAATTCTGCTGCCTAGCTGGAAGCAAGGCGACTCACCGCCCTGGAGTGAAAGTTCTGCTGTTGGTGGTTTTGCTAGCTAATACCTAGAGTGTCACTCTCCCTGGGGTTTTGGGAAGCTGTTCTGATTTCAAGCTTGTCTGTGTGTACATCAAGGGAACTGCAGTATCCAACCAAGGGACTGAGTTTCAGCATCACATGAACATTCATATGTTCTGTGCTAAACCTGTGGCAAGGGTTTTGTTATAGGGAAGTTTGTTTTGATTGGAACATTTCATATATTTATTAAGGGTTATACAATATTATGGTTGTTTTTCTTTCTTGTTTGTAATTGGTAAAAGTTATTGCTATATGTTAAGTGTATTCTTAAATAAACTTTGTTTGATAAAAGCTCCTTAGTGGGTCAGATGAATCATACCTGAAGTGCCTAGCCAAATTCAAATTGCAAAATTTATAATCCAGACAGACTTCATAACGCACTCTTGACTTGCACTTTGTAGATAGTATACAGGCTTTGGGAGTCAGGACGTGATTTACTCTCCACAGAACTCCCACTGTCTGACCTGCCCTTGATATTTATATGATTGGTCCAATTCAGTTTTTGGTCAATGGTACCACAAGGATGTTGTTAGTGGGGGATTCAACAATGGTGATGCCATTGAATGTCATGGGGAGATGGTTGGATTCTTGCTTGTAGGAGATGGTCATTGCCTGGCATTTAAGTGTCAGGTGACATTTGTGCCACACATCAATCCAAGCCTGAATGTTGTCAGGTCTTGCTGCACAAAGGAACAGACTGCTTCAGTATCTGAGGAGTCACAGATAGTGCTGAACATTCTACAATCCTCAGCAAACATTCCCACTTCTTACCTTATGATGAAGAGAGGGTTATTGACAAAGCAAGCAGCTGAAGTGACTGGGCCTAGGACACTATCCTGAGGCACTCCTGCAGTGATGTCGTGGGACTGAGATGATTAACTTCCAACAACTACAGCCATCTTCTTTTGGGCCAGGTATGACTCCAATCAGTGGAGAGTTTTCCCTTGATTCCCATTAACTCCAGTTTTACTAAGGTTGCCTAATGTCTCAGCTCTGTTAAATACAGCTTTGGTGTCAAGGTTGATCATTCTCACCTCGTCTCTTGAGCTCGGCACCTTTGTCCATGTTTGGACTATGGCTGTAATGGGGTCAGAAGCGGTGTGCCCATGAAGGGACCTCAACTGAGCATCGGTGAACAGGTTATTTTGAATAAGTGCTGCTTGAAAGCACTGTGGAGGACGTCTTTGATCAAAGAACAAAGAAAAACAGTACAGCACAGGAAACAGGCCCTTTGGCCCTCCAAGCCTGTGCCGCTCCATGGTCCAACTAGACCAATCGTTTGTATCCCTCCATTCCCAGGCTGCTCATGTGACTATCCAGGTAAGTCTTAAACGATGTCAGCGTGCCTGCCTCCACCACCCTACTTGGCAGCGCATTCCAGGCCCCCATCACCCTCTGTGTAAAAAACATCCCTCTAATATCTGAGTTATACTTCGCCCCTCTCACCTTGAGCCCGTGACCCCTCATGAACGTCACTTCTGATCTGGGAAAAAGCTTCCCACCGTTCACCCCATCTATCCCCTTCATAATCTTGTACACCTCTATTAGATCTCCCCTCATTCTCTGTCTTTCCAGGGAGAACAACCCCAGTTTACCCAATCTCTCCTCATAGCTAAGACCCTCCATACCAGGCAACATCCTGGTAAACCTTCTCTGCACTCTCTCTAACGCCTCCACGTCCTTCTGGTAGTGCGGCGACCAGAACTGGACGCAGTACTCCAAATGTGGCCTAACCAGCATTCTATACAGCTGCATCATCAGACTCCAGCTTTAATACTCTATACCCCGTCCTATAAAGGCAAGCATACCATATGCCTTCTTCACCACCTTCTCCACCTGTGTTGCCACCTTCAAGGATTTGTGGACTTGCACACCTAGGTCCCTCTGTGTTTCTATACTCCTGATGACTCTGCCATTTATTGTATAACTCCTCCCTACATTATTTCTTCCAGAATGCATCACTTCGCATTTATCCGGATTAAACTCCATCTGCCACCTCTCCGCCCAATTTTCCAGTCTATCTATATCCTGCTGTATTGCCCGACAATGCTCTTCGCTATCCGCAAGTCCAGCCATCTTCGTGTCATCCGCAAACTTGCTGATTACACCTTCTTCCAAATCATTTATATATATCACAAATAGCAGAGGTCCCAGTACAGAGCCCTGCGGAACACCACTGGTCACAGACCTCCAGCCGGAAAAAGACCCTTCGACCACTACCCTCTGTCTCCTATGGCCAAGCCAGTTCTCCACCCATCTAGCCACTTCTCCTTTTATCCCATGAGCCTTAACCTTCTTAACCAACCTGCCATGTGGGACTTTGTCAAATGCCTTACTGAAATCCATATAGACGACATCAACGGCCCTTCCTTCATCAACCGTTTTTGTCACTTCCTCAAAAAACTCCACCAAATTTGTAAGGCACGACCTCCCTCTTACAAAACCATGCTGTCTGTCAATAATGAGATTGTTTCGTTCTAAATGCACATACATCCTGTCTCTAAGAATCCTCTCCAACAACTTCCCTACCACGGACGTCAAGCTCACCGGCCTATAATTTCCTGGGTTATCCCTGCTACCCTTCTTAAACAACGGGACCACATTCGCTATCCTCATCACTGCTGATGATTCAAAATAGACTGGGGTGGCAGTTGGTTTGGTTGCATTTGTCCTGCTTTTTGTTGATGGGACATAGCTGGGCAGTTTTCCCACATTGTTGGGTAGATGCCAGTGTTGTAACTGTTCTGGCTGAACAGCTTGGCTAAGTGCGCAGCTCATTCTGGAATATAAGTCTTCAGTACTACTGAGTAACATCTTGAAGTACTAGAATTCAAGTATGATCTTGATTGTACAAGACATTGGTAAGGCCACACTTGGAATACTGTGTATAGTTCTGGTCACCCTATTATAGAAAGGATGTTATTAAACTAGAAAGAGAGCAGAAAATACTCACGAGGATGCTACTGGGACTTGATGGTTTGAGTTATAAGGAGAGGCTGGATAGACTGGGAGCAGAAGAGAAGGAGTGGGGGGGGTGGGTTTCACTACTCTATCCCAATTTTGACAAAAGTCCTCATTAATGAGGAAGACTTTGCAGGGTGTGCCTAAGTTAATACCAGGTAGTCCATTGATTTTATTCTTTTTAGACAAACTTAGTGGCTTGCTAGACCATTTCCAAGTCAACCACATTGCTGTGGATCTGGAATTGCATATAGATCAGACCAGATAAGGCCATTAGTGAACCAGGTTTTTAAAATGACAAATGGTCACTATCACTGATACTAGCCTTTTTATTCCAGATTTATTTCATGGAATTATAGGATCCCTACAATTCAGAAGGAGGCCGTTCGGCCGATCAATCCCACCTAGACTCTATCCCCATAATCCCATATATTTACCCTGCTAGTCCCCCTTGGAGGGGCAATGTAGCATGGCCAATCAATCTAACCTGCACATTTTTGGAGTGTAGAAGGAAACCAGAGCACCCGGAGGAAACCTACGCAGACACTGGGAGAATGTGCAAACTCCTCAAAGACAGTCATTTGAGGCTAGAATCGAACCCGCTGTGAAGCAGCAGTGCGAATCACTGTGCCACCATGCCACCCAGAGTATTAGTGTATTTAAATTCCTTAGCTGGTGTGGTGAGATGATTTAGAAATGTGGAGTTCCATTTACATGAATAGTTCAAAAATATCATGAACTGGTATAGCAACAAATCCAAAAGGCTAATGGGACCCTGTCATTTTAGATGACTAAAAGGATAAGAAGTCAGATCTCAGTTATACAAAGCCCTGGTTAGACCACATCTGGATACCATCAACAATTCTGACCACCACACATGAGAAATGTTATATTGGACTTGGAGTGAATGAGAAGTAAATTTACCAGAATGATACCTGTACTCCATGTTAGGTTACAAGAAGAGTTAACAAGCTTTGATTTTATTCTCTGGAATTTGGAATGTTAAGGGGTCATTTTGATTGAACTTTTCAAGATAATAGGGGAACAGTTTGAATGGAGAGAGAGAGAACTTTGTTGGTGAGGACCCCGGGACGAGATGGCATAATTTAGAGCCTTTCAGGAGTGAAATTAGGAAACACTTTGCACAAGGGTGGCACGAGTTGGAAATTCCGACTACAAACCTTAATTTTAAAACTGTGATTGATGGAATTTTAAGCGGCGGCGGCGGCGGGGGGGGAGGGGAGGGGGGGGGGGGGTTAGATCTCAGATCAGCCATGATCTCATCAAATGACGGAATAGGTTTTAGTGGCTTAATAGTTCCTATTCCTATTTCCCAATTATTAAAAATTTGCAACAATGTACACCAGCCAAGATAACATACAGAAGTTAAAAGCCTAACTTATTTAAAATACATGTAATAATATATGCTCTTTTTTATTTCAAGGCAAGCACTATGATAGCAGCTGGTCTGACAGTTGCTGCTGCAGCATTTGCAGGTTTGTACTGAAAGATAACTAGACATAATACTAAGATACTTGTACACCTGCTTTCTTAGTTTTATTCATGTAACTAACATTTGTAGATATGCACATTTTTAGCCCAAGGCTATGTTGTCAGCTTATTATGTGTCAAAATATTTTTTTTGTGGATATGGATTTTGCTACTTCACTCCTTATTAATATATAGAGTTCATACCAAGTCAGGCTGCTTATACATACCATACAGCTCACTTCATTTTTTTATACTGTGAAAAGCAATAGCAAATTTTAATACTTCCTGTACTAGCCTTCGTAAGGTTATTCAAATTTAAAATTTCTTAGTTTTATGCATTCAGTGAATTGACACAGCCCAGTTTGTAGAATCTTCCACAGGATGTTTGCAGCCAAGAACAGTTTGGGTCGGAGTAAAATCCACAATCCAATAACAGATTTTTATTGTAACTTTTACTGTAGGTAACATAGGATTGTGAAGCTTCCCAGCAGTCAAAAACCTTCCACTATTTAGGTTCAGCTATAAAGATCACTTGAATGAGATACCAGAAGGCAATTAGTGTTGGTAAAGATATACAATAATACAAGTCAATACTTTCATGAGGTGGAATTTGGCACTAAGAAGTTGTGTTCCTCAAGTAATTTACTTTGGGTTAAACTTTTAAAGTAACATTTTCAGTGGCACATCCATTAACTTGGGGAATTCCAGTTTCATACTCAACCAAACATATACTCAAAAGACTGGGGTAAAGGATTGAAAGCTGCAGAACTACAGAACGAGCAGGACTATGCATTGAGTGATGCAACACAGCAGGACCATTGTAGCTGTAATGGCTCTTTGGTAGAGCTTTTCAATTACTGCCATTCTCCTGCTCTTTATCCATAGCCTTGTTAAGTTTTTCCCTTCAAATATTTATACAATTCCCTTTTGAAAGTTACTATTGAATCTGCTTCTACCACCCTTTCAGGTAGCGAATTTCAGATTAGAGCAACTCACTTTTAAAAAAAACTAATTTCCTGGTGGATTCTGGTTTTTACCAGCCACATGGGGCGAAAGGGGATTCAAACACAAATCTTATGTGCTGAATAGGCAGCTAAGCGCAATTGGAGAGAAGGAAGCGGAATGCAGTATAAGCAAGACTTAATATGTTACAACATCTGAGCAGTGGTTAACAAAGTGCAGTCATGAGGCTGTTATCCATTATGTCCAGGATAAAGTATCTTGATCTTAAAAGTATATAACCGCTGGCCTGTGCTAGGGGCCTTTGTCCAGTCGGTGTGACACTTGGGTTGCCTCCACAGCCTTGGCTACATCTAATAGATGGTCCCAGATCCCTGGTTAAACGTCTCTACGTGCTCTGTGCTTGGGGTATCCCTTCCTACACTTCCTTTACATAGAAAAACCTACGGACACCTGTTTAATCAAATTACCAAAATGTCACTTAGTCCTTGGTGCCTGTTTGACATAATCTATTTTTAAACACTCCTGGGCTGTTAGCAGTGCAGCTGTGGCAATACAGTGGACATATAGTGCCCTTAATGGCCTAATGATACCTCTGAGAGGCTTTCTTGTCACATTTCAGTTGTGCTGCCCAGTCTGTGTTCTCATGGGAACATAGCTGTCTCTGAATACTGTTCTATACTTATTTCTGTTCCTTTAATTTAATTAGCTACATTACCCGTTATTCATTTTTCATTGTCCTGTTCTTTAATTGTCCAACTTTTCCTACTACCCTGCTTTCCGACAGTTATCTCTATCTGCAAGTCTCAATAGTTTCTTGTATGTTTTATTTTACATTTATTTGTATTGCATAGGGTAGCTATGTACTAACAGATAATATTTTTAATTAAGCATTTGTCCTAATAAGCAATTAGTGAATAGACTGGAGATTTAAGTTATAGCTATTATATGCAGGCTGTTCTTTCAGTGTTTTTGTTCTTCCCTTTTAGGCCGCTATGTTGTTCAAGCTATGAAGCACATGGAACCTGCTTTGAAACAAACCATTCAAAGTCTGCCCAAGTCGGTTAGTTTCTGCCTTGCTGTTCATCTATGATCAATTACTTAAAACTATTTCTATTCATCTAGATATCCCCATAATATTTATATCTTCCCACACTTGCTCATGCGCAAGATACAAGTTCTTGAAGGCCATAAAATTTTTCAAATTAATTTTTGGATTCTATATGTCTTAAAATGACTGCCCTCAAGTGAAAAATGACAGATTTTTGAGAAGATACCATGATTTGGACCAATTAAAGTTAACAGATCCTCGTTTTTACCATCTGGATTAAAATCACATGGCCGTTTGAAACTTTTCTTTCTAAAATGAAATTGCAAACAAATTCAGTTGTTCCCTTTACAAAGGCTTTGATGTTGACTACAACAATTAGCATGTGGATCAGCATCTTGAGCAAGATAATTAGAATCCAAGCATTCAGAAAAACACAAGTGCAAATTCAGAATATTCAGTCTACACACTCTCAAACCTGAGGAAATGCACTAATTTTACATAGGTTTACTAGATGATTGCAAATCTGTAGGTATACTGAAAAGTGTGGTCTAAAGGGGAACAAGCAAATGTATTAAGTTTGTAGATGTTCAGGAACAAATGAAAAATATTTGCCTTTTTTCTGAGCCATTGTTTTGGAAATCGGCATAATTCAAGAAAATGTCACTTTTCTAAATATTAATCTTCCTAATGTCAATGACATTTATAAACAGTTTTCCATATTTATGAATGATTTAACATTTCCTTTTCAGAAAAAAATTATATTTCTATGTTCAAATCTGAATCAGATTCACATTCCCTTTCCTGTCCAGTCAGAATCTGAAGTGAAACAATCGTGCTTTGTTTCAAGATGTTCCTAAAATGCATAGCAGAGAGCTTTATAAATTTGTACTAAATTATAGTCTTGCTCAGAGAAGCTATAAGGATTGCTCCAGCAGCATCACTAGCCAACAAAATCAAAACCATGAATTCAAGAGCAAGGCAAAATACTCTGTGACAAGTGGCTCATCCCCTGAGACCTTCAAAGCTTTTCCATCATCTGTTGAACTTGAGCCAGAGGGGTGAGGGAACACTCACCACTCCCTGGACAGGCACTCAGGTCAACACCATTTAGAACAGGGGAATTTGCTTGATCAGCACATCTGGCACTGAACTTAATATTCACCTTCCATTCAGCTTTGGCTACACTGCAGCAACTCACTAAGGTTACTTCAACAGCACCTCCTCACAACCTTTTCAAGTGCATTAATGTATTAGAAATATCACCACCTCCAAGTTTCACATACCATCAGATTTTTTCATTGTTGGTTTAAGATCCTCTTACTTAAAACTGTCAGAAGGAAAATAATAGCATCTTGTCAGGCATAAATTTATACTTGCCAGTTTTGCCCACATTCAGAGAACAAATCTAATTATTTTAAAAATTAGATTTGAAGTTAGTATTACAGAGGCTAATCCATTTCTTCCACTGAAAAGGTGATGTATTATATTTGGAGTCTGTTTCCACATTGCAAGTTGAGATTAAGATGCAGTTCGTTTTTAGGGTGTTAAAACTGCTTTGCAAGAGCATAAAATCTAATGCTTACTGTTGATCATTCCACGAATGCATTCTTGAACTACTTCAGATGCTATTAGATATTATAGCTTCTGGATAATTGTACTTTTTGGCTTTCTGCATTCACTTGCCACAAATTCTTAAGATCTTGTATCAAAACATGTGTTGCATATAACCGTGACAATTTTGCAGAACATTGATTGTCATTTCAGGCTTTCGGTGGATACTACAGGGGTGGATTTGAGGCTAAAATGACCAAGAGAGAGGCAGCTCTTATTTTGGGAGTGAGGTAAAGCAACATTTTAATTTTACAATAAAATAACAATAACAGAGCTACTAATGGTGATGAATATCTTTTTAGCTTTATATCCTTCAATAATCTCCAAGGTGCTTACAATTAGTTTATGCTGGTCTTGAACTATTTAACATATCCCTGAGTGGTTATTAAGTAGTTATGCTGGCACACAGTGTAATCCTATACATATTAAATAACACCACTGCTATAATAATTGTTGGTTATTCACAGAAATCCCAAACTAATCTGGAATCTTCATGCAGTCTACAGTGGTCCAAATGTGTCCAATTGAAGTAATGCAAAAAAAGTGTGTTGGCATGTGCATACTTTTCTAAACCAGCCTGGCCCACCTTGGAAGATGTCCCAATGCATGCAATGTTCACTTGAACCATTTTTATAGTACCAGATAGACTGTTCTGACTGTGTTCAATTAATATGTTACAGGGTAACTGACTATCAGATACCCAAATGTGGTTATTCTTGCATGATGTCAAATTTAAATACTTTAAAAAGTACTTTTAGTTTAACAGTCTGTCTGTTAATAGTCCTACAGCTCATAAGGTTAAGATCCGAGAAGCACATAGGAGAATCATGGTGCTTAACCACCCAGACAAAGGTGAGATCATCTGGTCAAAATTAGGTGTACCTATCTAATGTGTTGGATTGTAGCTTTCATTTTTGACATATTGAAGAAAACGTTTGTTTGACAGGTGGATCGCCTTACCTTGCATCTAAAATCAATGAAGCTAAAGATTTACTGGATTCTCAGAACAAAAAGTGATCTTGCAGGAAGACCAGTTGAACCACCATTTCTTCTACGTATTATGGTTTTATGGCATACTATTAGGATCATTTAATCATGTAATCCATAATCTACTTTAAATAAATCATCTGGCGTTCAAAGTTTTTTTTTCCCCATGAAAGAATCATTTTTGAATTAGGGTTCATGAAAATATGAGGATTCGAAGCAACGTTCCGTCTAAACTGCACACTCTTCAGGTTGTGTGTAACCCATTTAGAGACTACACAATGCAAACAAACAGCGCACACAGCAAAGGAACATTAGCAGGACATTGGATATAGGACCAAATTGTCCAAGTAGCAGACTCAATTGGATCTCCTCTTTCAAAAATAATTTCATATTATTGTTGCTATGCAAAATAAAATGCAAGTCCTCTGCACATACAACCTCAAGGAACAATTGAACTGGTAAATATATGAAAACAAGATAAAAATTAACCACATTGGTGTAGTCCATCATTAGGGGAAAGGCAAGCGGATTGAAATTGCTTTAAACATTTCATGACGATCCTTTTGGCTACCACGTTTGCCTGGTTCCTCCATTTAAGCTGAGAACCTGCCAGTAGATGCAAGGTTTGTAACAATTCCACACTGGACACAAAGTAAAATTAAATTCATTTGCATTGTTTCCTGCATTCAGAATGTCTCCTCTAATATTTTATCAGAGAACTGTCTTGAGACAATCAGCAGGTGGTGGGGTATAGCAGCTTTCAGCTCCGAGCATGCGACAGTTGTAATGTAGGAAAACATGGTAGCCAATTTACATACACCAAAATCTCACTTCGAAATTAGATAATGATCAGATAATCTACTTTTTAGGTATTAATTGAGATATAAATATTGGCTACCATGTCACCAGGAAGAACTCTCCTGCTACTCTTCAAAATAAGGATCTTTTATGTACATTTGAGTAGATGTGCGCTTCTGTTTAAGATCTTAAGACAGCACCTCTGACAATGCAGGGCCCACTCAGTATTGTACAGCATAGTTTAAATGCCTGCAATTAAATAATTGTGTTGAATGCATTTAAAACCAAGATGTTTTGTAAGCACGAAAGTTAGTCCATGTATCAGCTTCAGAGACAATGCAATTAAGAACAGCCAAACTAGTAACCCTGAAACTTAGAATGCTCATTTGATCAGTGGCGCCATAGTAGATAGTGTGAATCAAACTCTTGACTCAAACGTAACAGACTGTCATGGAGAGAGATCCTGGAAGAATTGTATTGTTCAATGGATGCAATTAATTATATAGTAAAGGGCGGGTAGTTTTTTTCACATGGTTCTTCCTGAATAACAAACGCATCCTGAAGATGAAAAGCAGCTGAAGGTTGGTGACTTCTTGCTATGGGCTACTTAGGTAAAGATACCCTCTTTTGGAGCAGTGGTGTTCTACTTGTCACAGCCAAAGATCTGAAATTGTGCTTGGAAAGTGAAGCTTGAGTATACTTGGCGATCCAGGGAAAAAGAATTGTGGAAGACAAGATTGAAACCCAGTTGAATCTGGGCGCAATTCAGATCCGACTTGGAAATCTGTTCCCAGGTGCCCCCCATGTGCACTTAGCTTGAAAAAAAACCGCGAGTCTGAATCGCGCTGTGGGCGGGGCTTATTGTGCCTGAAACGATCGGAGCTTTGCGCATGCGCAGTTCAATGAGAAATATTTTTTGAAAATACGCTGCTGTCATATCACTCCCCGGCCGCAAAAAGTGGATAAAGCAGCCCAGGAGCGATAGCCCCCAGACATCACCCCGCCCCTACAACATAACTGTCCCCCTATCCACCCCACCCCCCCCCCCCCACACTATCCAGACCGATCATGACTCTCTGCCCCCCTTTGTCCCCACCAATCATCCGCAGCATGACAGCGGTCCCCACTTCCCCCCCACCCACCCACCACCAGAGAATGATCGGACCTCCCCCCCCCCCCCCCCCCACCACCACCAAACAATCTGGCCTCCCTCCCCTCACACCAGAAAACGATCAGGCCTCCCTTCTCCCACACCCCCCACCTGAGTGAGAGCCATTGGAAGCTCTGAACTTACGTCTTCAGAAGCTGGAGTGCCCGAAACAGACCTTTGCCGAGCATGTCTGTTTCGTGCCAAATCTGGACACGTGAACGCAATGGTAAAGGGGGAATGCTGGTAAAGTTGGGTGGGCAGCCCATTAATTCAATTTAAATGCATGCAAATGCATGTAAATCGCCGTTGCGCCCGTTTGGGCGCAAATTGGATAGAGGCCATTTTCGGGCCTTGGTAAAGTGGGCATCTGCTCAGACGTGGATTGTGTTCATGGCCTCACGCCCCACTTTACTAAGTTTTCTCGCCCGTTGAAATGGTAAAATCGGGCCCAAAGTTTCAGTATCATTGGTTGACTCTGACAAATGTCTGGGTGGGTTATTGAGAGATCCTTCACTTATTAAGCATCTTGAATCTCAAACTTCATTGGTCCCTAACCGCATCTTCCCCCCCACTCCCCGAGCTGGGGTCTGGCCAAGAATCATATCCTGAGGGCTCTTGCAGGATCTCGAATCCACAGAAAAATGAGTGCTGATATTTGTTGAAGTTATAATTTATAAGGTTTCCATAGTGAAAATGAAGCAGCTTGAAATAGAAATGAAAATGCAAAAATTGAACTCCAGATAAGTTAGCTAGGAAGGAAAGAAAGAAGGAAATTAAAATGAATTAGCTAAAGAAAAACTGAGGTTAAATCTAGTCATTCTGATGTGGAACTGAGTCTCAGTCAAAGTTTTGAAATAAAAGTCTTCATCTATTGCCTAGATTCACTGAAGGTGGAGTTGAGATATTTTATCTCAATTTAAAAGGCACCTAACTAACTAAAGTGACAGGGGAGACACACACACACACACTCTTTTGTCAAGTGTTTTGGTTGGAAAGCCTACGGGCGTGTATTCTAGAACTTGAGGAATGATCTTTAAATGATGTAGTTAAAGCCACAGTGCTTAATGTTGAAAAGCCTGACCCTGAAGCATATCAGTTCAAATTTCAGACTTTAAAGACCAAATGAAACGTTTGTACGATTTGTGAAGGGAAGAAATGTGGGACTGGCGGTTTTGATTCCTGAAGTTAGAACCAAATTGAGAATGTGAGGCAGCTCACAATACTAGAAGAATTTCAAAATAGCTATTAGGTTGCACCTGGAAGACCATAACATTTTTCAGGTAGATGGGTATAATATCACAGGCAGCAGTAGATTGTCAAATGTAAACCCACAGAGAAGTTGAAGGAATGGTAAAGAGTCTAACTTCATGGAGAAGACAGATGTTTCGGTCAAGAAAAATGATTGATGGAGGGAATAAAAAGAAAAATTGGAGTGCTTTTAGTGCCATAAGACAAGGCATCTTAAAGCCTGTGCTGATGACACCAGTCATCCAGTGTGTGGGCTCTTGGGTCTGCCTTTCCATGGTGGTCACCACCCCCTCCATGGAAGAAATGTACTTTTCTGCCTGAGACATGGCAGAAGTCCTGCATGGAAGGACTCCTCCAAAAGCCTCGGCAGTTCCGCCACAATCTACAAGCCTGCAATTTCAACGGGTCAAGTGTGAGCATCAGACAGCCCTCCATCAACCGCAGGCTGTCCTGCAACAATCTTCTGACTGCCAGTGGCCTCATCTGTCATTGCCTCCCTTAACTGCATGAGGGTGCTGACCAGATTGCAACCATGGGCTGACACAGAATTGACTCCCCACCTAGATGTGTGGAGACAGTGTGGTGGTATTCCCCTACATCTGGACTGTCATCCACTAAAACGTCAGGTGGATAACATTGATATTGGTCACAACTCTAAGGCAGTTGATCTTCCAAATGAAGCATGAAAATCATCACCAAAATGATTAAAAGCCACTAGCATTAATGGATATAGTAGGGTGCCACAGTAGCCAGAGATGATGGGTAAGCACAATTGCACTCTCTCCAACCTCCCCAAACTAAAGTCAGTGTTAGCTACGGATCAACTGCTCTGCTCTCCGACCAGGTCCAAGGCTTCCATCTGTGTTTCCGATAGCAGGCAAATCTAGGGCACTCCAACCCCCATCTTGGAGCTCTCCTTTGCATTGTGAACTCTTGTTGTGCAAGCATTAGGGGAGAAAAAAGTTCAGTGGTTCTGTAGAGAATTCCTTAATGCCAGATTACTCTTGTTTTTGAGATTCCAGTGATGGAGACAGATACAGCCTATGCAGCAATGCAAGCTAGTAACGAGGAACACTTAACACTTCAACACCAATCCTAGCCCATGACCATGCAATGCCCCTACTGTTCCTACTCATTATGAAATTCAAATTCACCCTTGCAGTGCAGGTTATTCATCCTTTTTGCACAAGGCCCAGCTTCATAAGAACCCACAGCCATTCATCACCGCAGCAACCTCCATCTAGGCCACCTTAATCACTTGGCCATCAGCTGGAAATAGAAACTCGACATTCCCAAACAGTCAGGAGGTCACACAGCGTGTTCTTACTGAACTGTGGGGCAATGTGCTGGGTGGATTGTGACATATCTCCAGAGTTGAAACCATTGATTACAGCGACTAAAATTTTACAGAGATGGGAATTTTCTTCCACGTAAAACCTCAAAAGTCTTTTGCAATATTTGCACATTTGAAATGCTGGCCAGTTCTATTGCAGTCCTCCCTCAAAGACTGCATGCAGAAGTTCCGGTTTTAAACAGGGCTTTCTGCTCTTTAAATATGATGCTTCCTCCTGCATGGGCATCAGGTCACACACATCTGAATGTCAAATCTACCACATTGTACATACAAGTTGGTTCAGGTGGCCACATCCTTCCTGCACCAGACTCCCAGCTTCTTCCAGGCCCACCAGCAGGACTCAGATAGTTGGATAAAATTCAGCCCCGAGATTGTTCTTTCTGCACCGTATGTGTCCAGTTTTTTTATTTGCATATACAGCTAGTAATCAGCATATGGCTGTATTATACACAATCTAGCATCACCTTAGGTGGGTTGTAAGTAACTAGTTGTATATTTTATGAAGTTCGACGTGCTGGACTGAGAATCAACATATCAGCCATTTGATAATTTTTTTAATATTGTAGTTACAGATTTTACCAGACCTGAATGATGAAATGAACCTAAACAGTGCTATTTCATAGAATCCTACAGTGCAGCAGGCCATACGGCCCATCAAGTCTGCACCAACCACAATTCCATCTAGGCCCTATCCCCACAACCCCATGCATTTACCCTAGCTAGTCGCCCTGATACTAAAGGGCTATTTAGCCTAACCTGCACATCTTTGGACTGTGGGAGGAAACTGCAGCACACCCACGCAGACACGGGGAGAATGTGCAGACTCCGCCCAGTGACCCAAGCTGGGAACAGAACCCGAGTCCCTGGCGCTGTGAGGCAGCAGTGCTAACCACTGTGCCGCCCTATTTGTTGCCCAAAATATTACTGTGAAGGGGTCAAAAAGGTGTACCTAAGGTCCCTTGTTAATATTGTATCATCAGGTTAGAATGTGGATCTCTGGTTAATTCAAAGTATTAAGCTTTAAATCTGGTGATGGTGGTTGTGTACATGGGGAGATGCTACACTGTCAAATTGTACTGGGGATTGGGTGGGAGGAGGTGTGTGTTTTTCAGTCCGTGCTATGTTTCAAAAGTTTCACTTGATACAATATATGCAGAAAATGAAAAATCTCAAATTTGAAGGTAATATAAAACGCTTTACAGTAAAGCTCAAAAACACCATATTTGTATATTTTAAGTCATAGAATCATGGAATACCTAGAGTGAAGAAATTCAGTGAAGATCAGAAGATGGAAGATCAAACTTTATTTATCAACTATCTGCATACAAAACATATTGCACATCAACCAAACAAAACTGAAAATAAAAATCTAAGGACTCTAACAAATGTAGTTTACATGGAAAAATCGTTTCTCTGGAACTTAATCTTACAATAGTTGGATTATTTTGGCAATGACATCTACAACCAGTTTAGTGTAACATCCAAAGCATTGCTTGATTTTTAAATACTGTACATTTAATAAATAAACCAAACAAGCCCCTTTGTAAAACAGTCACTGCCAATCACATCCCAATGTCCCTGCAGATGTATAGATGCAAACGAGTATTCTCCAGTGGTCTGCAATTTTCTCTACATACAGTATTAAAAAAATCTACAGAGATTTAGTAAAACTGACCAGTTTCCAGACTAGTATCACCTAGTATCCCTAATGTTAAATTTACAATTCAGTGCAAAATTTTGAAACTGCATTTTCTATTGTTTTCCTCAGATGAAGAAGTGGTTGCATATTAGAGAACTTGACAAAAAAGCAGCCAATGCTTTAATCCAGTATTACAGTAAATGTCAATGATCTCCATCTCCAGAATAATCTGAAATTTATTTTAAACGTTTCAAGACATTTCCCTACAACCAGCTAATTCTTTTAATTTTGCATCTACTGTCTGAAGGCACAACATCTGATAATGTATTGAGAACTTAACTAGGTGAAAAACAAATTTATACAAGTGTTTTATTCAAGAACCCTCCCCATCTCCATTCCAGTACGGAGGAACTAGAAAAAAAGTGCGCCGTAAAGTCTGGCAGTCCTTATTCTATCTTTGGCAAGCTTTTACAAGCACTATTAGAAAACGTAATTTATGCAGAACTGGATGATGGTGGGTAATGTTTAAGAAACACCATTCACCACAACTTTAGTTCCATTTCCTTGGTAATCTCTTTGTTGGTTTTCCTTAGAAACCTTACATGTAGGAGCTTCATCGCCAGAAACATTGTTCATTCCATTCATGGTCTTGAAAGCTGGAGATTGTTCATCAATCATATCCTCTTGCACCTGCAGAACATGTGTGTGAAGTAAAATAGTTAACTTGAGAAAGAGAGGCAAAATTTGCTCTTCAAACAACTCAATGTTCAAAGTAGATACCAGAAAATGTAATGCAGAATTGAACAGGACAGCACAGTGGTTAGCACTGCTGCCTCATAGCGCCAGGGACCCAGGTTCGATTCTGGTCTCGGGTCACTGTGTGGAGTTTGCATGTTCTCTGTGTCTGCATGAGTTCCCTCCAGTTGCTCCGGTTTCCTCCCACACTCCAAGATGTATGGGTTAGGTTGATTGGCCATGATAAATTGCCCCTTAGTGTCAGGGGGACTAGGAAGGTAAATACGTGGGGTTACGCAGATAGGACCTGGGTGAGATTGTCGTCAGCGCAGGCGTAATGGGCCAAATGGCCTCATTCTGCACTGTTGATTCTATGACTTTATGACACAATAGTATTATACAGATTTCTCAATGTTAAGAAATACATCATTAATTGTTGATCTAAGATCACCTTTATTGTTAACATGTATGAATTATTCACTAAGTATAATTTTTCCTAAGAGCAAAGGACAAATTATTGGAAAACCCAAACTAATTCCAATACTTGGGAAAATTGATTGAATGCATGTTTATTCTTGTATATAATCTTTCCTCTGAAAGGCCCTATCCTTGAAGCTGACATTTTGGTGTTCCCCAATAAATCTTCCACAATTAAACTGCAATGCTGGGACAGTGAGCAAATTTGAGGAGTTAGATTTTTAATTGGTAATGGGTTGAAGGGTTATGGAGAGAAGGCAGGAAAATGGGGATGAGGAGCATATCAGCCATGATCGAATGGCAGAGCAGACTTGATGAGTTGAATGGCCTAATTCTGCTCCTATATCTTATGAACCATAATGTTTTTCAATTACTTACTAGATTTGTCTACAGACCCTAAACTACATATACAAACTATGTAACTCAAGAGATTACGTAGCATATAGTTGGCCAAACAGTTATATGCTAGCATTCATTCTCCACAAGCTTCATTACTGTTCTCCTGAACTGAATTTCATCAGCATGCATGTGGAAGTTGATTTACTGACTGCATGACTGAGGGGAAACACACAGATTAGAAACAAGAGGGGACAAAGATATTTGAGTAACCCCAGGAGGTGACATTGCAAGGAGGGAAGCCATTGTTGGAGATCCATTCCTACTATTAAGATGCAGGCAGTGTAACCATGGACTGGACAAAGCAAAGGCATTAGAAGAGAATGGCATATTGAACTATGTCAAAAGCTACAAACTGGTCAAGAAGAGCAGCATAAATAAGTTAGAGATAATGTAACTCATCATCTTAGCAAACACTGTACAGATGCAGTAAGACTGGAACCAGTGGAAGGATTCAAATATGGAGCTTCAGGAGAAGATGCACTGGAAGTGGAAAGAGGGGCAAGAGATGAGGTAGCAATTAGGAAGAAGATGGGTCACGAGTGCATTTATGAGAACAGGGTGTTGGCAGTTATGAAAGGAGGAAAGGTTAGCAGATTTCTAAATTGCCAAACCAAAGATTCAGGAAATAAAGATAAAATATAGTCAGACAGTTGATTCTTAGTATCATGGATCTGTTGAGGAAATAATGGAGAAACACAAGCTTTTCAATCTAGCAATAAGAAGTTTTCCATAAAAGTATGAAAATTAAGAGAATGGAAATAGTTAACACAGACTATTACTTTAAATTAGTAGTTCTATTTCTATTCCCATGGTTTAAAGATAAATTCGGGGCCAATGTCAATAACTTTTAGAGTGCGAGATTAATGTGTGCAAGCATTTAGGAAATAACAATGCTCTAATGCGGGGTGGGGGGGGGGGGCGGTGATGGTGGCAGAGGGGCACCTGTTGATTTAATAGAGAGAAGGGGCAGTGCTTCAAAATAGGGTTAAACTGTATTGCTAGGAAAGAGAAGATAAAACTATACTCATGTTATGTCGGACTAAGGATTGCTTGATGCTGACACTAGTTGACAGCCTCGAGTTGTTGAAAAGGGAGAAGTTCATTCCTGACACTACCAACTAGTTGCTCACTTTTTAGTGCATAAGTGTGAAATGCTGAAGGGATCAGAGCAGAAACCAGTTGGCCGTTACCAATAATTTAATGATAATCAAAGTAATCCACTACACTTGGTTCTGACAACTTAAATTGCAAATGTTAGATTTTTTTGTTCAACTTTGCATCATTTCCGAGTATTTGTTAAAAGGAATAAAAGCATTATAAAATTCAACTTCTCTAGAAAACTATTCATTTCACAACTCAATACAATTCAGTACTATGTAAAAATACAGTTTCAGATTCTGCAACTAAGCTGGTGCCAAAGGTACATCTTTGTATCACTTTAGGGAGCCTGATGTTTGGCTTCTGTAAATTGCGTCCAGGTTGCACCTAGGAGAGGACACCCCAGTTTCACTGCAGGGTGTGAACAAAGCATGGGGAGAAAGCAATTACGAGTGATAAATCCAACTTGATCGATGTAGAGAGCTAGAGGCTGTCTCCGATGGTGGTAAGGTCCATCATGCCCACTTGTTAGCCACCATGTACCTCAAGTTGAGTAACCCTCATTGAATAAGATGCTGATCCGCCACAAAATCTGCTTAAATGAGCACTTGGGGCTTAAGAGTCTCTGCTCAGCAAATGGACAGAATCCATTGCACCAAACAAACAAAAGAAATAAACAAAAAGATACCAACTCTGATTGTCAAGCTGGAATGTTAGGATGAGCAGCAAAGGACCAACAGACAACTTGTAGCTGGTCGATAACCCACGCCCGCCAGCATAACCATGATTCACATGAAACCTGAAGGGCTGAATATCGACAGAGCATCCCTACAAGAGAGCAGGCTTGCCAATTATTGATCACTTGAAGAAAAAACATTACACGTTTATCTAGCTGGGAAGAGTTCAGGGGAAACGTGCGAACAAGCTAAGGGTTCGCTGCAAAGAACTCACTACCTTTAATGATAGATAGAACCCTCTGCAAATAGCTGAGAATATGCACTCTTCATCCACCTCTCAACTCAAACACTGTCAGTTAAGCTCATGAGTACACTGCTCCACCACTACAGATGCAAAATACGAGTTCTTCAAGGAGCTTGACACTGTCATCAGCAGAATCCCCAAGTCAGAACATCTTTAAATACCGGAGGATTTCAACACAAGAATGGGCACAGGCCATGAGGCATGAATCTCCTGCCTCAGACATCATGGTCTGAATCATTGGCACCAGTTGGATCTGACCATCATCGATGTGACTCTGTGAATAGCATTCTCAACACATTCAACTAACACAGCACTGACTGTGATACCCACTCCGTGGTGTGCACTAGGGTTGTGGATGCAACCATTGTAGCCTTTTCACTCAGTGCAGAAATGCAGTCCTCATATTAATGTCAGCCATATCACCTACTCAGACAAAAACAACAGTTCTGTGACTTAACTGTACAATCAGTCGGCAATCCCACACAGACTGCAAAGTGAAATGGAACAAACTTTGAGACAGCACCTACGAAATCACACACTGAAGATATGGGAAGCAAGAACAGAAAAATGCTGATTGGTTTGAGGCTAACATCACTGTGTTGGAGCTGGTCATTGGAGCCAAGCGGTTTGCTCCTAATTATAAAAGAGAATCAAGCGAGAAAACTCAATGCACAAAGTAGCCTCTTGAAGTAAAGCCCAACAGATTAGTTGGTGATGCTCCAATGACTATTGGTTAGAACTCTTGCCAAAACATCCCCAGATTGGAGGTATTGTCTTATGAGAAAAGGTAAAACAGGATTTTACTCTACACAGTGAAATTTAGATGAATGAGTGATCTCATTGAAACATATAGGATTCTTAAGGGGCTTGACAGGGTAAATGCTGAAAGGATGTTTCCCCTCATGGGAGAGTCCAAGATCAGAGGGCATAGTCTCAGAATAAAGGGGTGCCAATTTAAGACAGAGTTGAGGAGGAATTTCTTCTCTCGGAGGTTTGAGTGTCTTTGGAACTCCTTGCCACAGAAAGCCACGGGGGCAGTCAGTGTGTATACTTAAGGCTGAGACAGACAGCTTTTTGATCAGTGATGGAATGAAGGATTACAGGGAAAGATAGGAAAGTGGACGTGAGGAATGTTGGATTAGCCATGATCCTACGAATGGTGGAGCAGACTTGAGGGGCCAAATGGCCTACTCCCATTCCTATTCCTTATGGTTTTATGTCTTTTGACAGAGAGACTATCTGGGACATATACGAAGGAATCAAAAAGGTCATCAGCAATGGAACTCTATTTGATTTGCACTCGAGGGAGAATACTGTCACCAAGAAAGCTCTCGGCAGCACAGAAAGCCTGGCTGTCATGGCAGAGTTGGATATCAAACTCAGAATGGAGAAACTTAGAAAGGCTATTGACTCACTTGTCATAGGTCAAGCTGCAGGTTTTGATTCTTTCCCACTTGATCTCATCAAGCATAAGAAACTGGCACTTCTGCAGTATATCTGCACAAACCTTTTAGTCTCTGCTGGAGGAAGCAGTGTCCCAGAACATATGAGCTGAAAAGATTGTGACCCTGTACAAGAATAAGGGCAACTGCAACAATAGCAACAGCTATCTCCCTGATGAGCATTGCGGGAAAAGTATTTGCCATTGTTGTCCTGGTCAGACTGCAGACCTTGGCTGAACCATCTGAGGGGAGGGTGACTGCCCTTGACATCAAGGCAGCATTTGACTAAGTGTGGCATCAGAAAGCCCTAACAAAACTGGAATCAATGAGTATCAAGGAGAAAATTCTTTGCGGCATAACTAGCAGAAAGGAGGATGAATGTGATGGTTGGGGTTGGAGGTCAATCATCTCAGTTCCAGGGGATTCAGCTGGAGTTCCTCAGGATGGTGTCCTAGGCCCAACCATTTTCAGCTGTTTCATCAATGATCTTCCTCCTAAGGACAGAAATGGAGATGTATGCTGATGATTGCACAATGTTAGACACCATTCGCAACTCCTTGGATAACTAAGCAGTCCATTTCCAAATGCAGCAAGACCTGGACAATATCTAGACTTGGGCTGACAAGTGACAAATAATTTATGCGCCACACAAGTGCCAGGCAATGACCATCTCCCGCCACACAAGTGCCAGGCAATGACCATCTCCCAACGAGAGAATCTAACATTGCCCATTGACATTGAGTGGCATTATCACTGAATCCCCCCCAATCAGCATCCTGGAGGTTACCATTGACCAGAAACTGAACTGGACCAGCCTTATAAATACTGTGGTTACAATACTAGGTCAGAGGCATTCTCAGTGCAATCCACTAAAGAGGTAAGACCTGGGCAATATATATTATGCAGGAGAAAGAAAACTGAACAGTTACCATGTTTGCTGCCTCAGATGCACCTTGAGCATATCTTGGTAGCATAAGCTCAGAACTGGTACAGTAAGCCCTCTCCTAACCCAGTATTTTATTACATGCAGTGTACTTTATTTCCTGCATTCAGTGCACCATAATGGAGAGACAATCGAGTCAAGTTGCCAGTTTTGGGTCTTATACCTTCCATTTACTTTGGGAAGAAACAGCTATGCATATTCAAGGTTGATATTAATGCAAACAGTGATTGCTTTTTAGCCAATATAACTGATTGCAAATTTAAACGTGGATATTTTAAGTGATGGAGTCTCCTGTAAAAACTTGAATGCCCCAATTATATTGCATAGCTAGCATTTGTGTAACGCAAACATTTTACAAAAATCTGAAAATTTGCATCAACATCAACACCGAAGTGATGTCAAAAGGTGAATTTCACACCTCTGGCTCTGTGCTTTGCTATGTTTTACACTTGAAGTTTAAAATTAACTCATCTGACCAACTATACAACCGTAAATTTCTTTTGATAGAAAATTGCTAACTATTCTGTCAGTTATTCTTTATCAGAAACAAAAAAAAATCAGAGACTGGTAAACTTCTCATAACCACACATATTGATGGCTTTCTTATTCTGTAGCAGTGCATGTGGCCAATGCATCCATGTGACCCATAATAGACACGACTGTGACATCAGTTCTACTACCATGTTTTTTTATTCATTCGTATTGCTCAAATTCTTACCAAGGTAGTTGCATTTTTGCTGGTTGCAAGATTCTCTTTAGGCTGGGCCCGTTGCCGGCTCTGTGATTCCGCACGAGATATGTAATCAGCTACAGTTACTGTCATTGAAAACAAAAAACTCTTTATACACCTCATTCTGTATATTGCCAGATGAATTGCATGGATTAATGTTTTTGCAAGCATCTTCTGCACAAGTTTGCAAACCATTTTAATTTAATCAAACACTTCCTATTAAGTCTAAACAAAACATGTTACTGTGACATGCAATATTGTCATACACTGTGCATTCAGGATTAAATCAAAGGTTTAGAAAAGGCCTTGAAGAAGTAAAAGGTCACTTTTTTATCCAAGTTTGTTATTAACTATAATACAAACATCTTTTGCACTTTCCTGATGTACAAATCTGGTATTTTTGTTTAGGTTCAGTACCATTGTTTAGCCAGCAATTAATTTTTAAACTGTTCATTAAATTAACTATTACTAATCAAAGTATTTCCCATACTTAAAGTAACTTAAGTTTAGTGATAATTTAATATGATAATTTGAAAATCCCTTAATTAAATGTTTTTATTTGAACAGAAATTTAACACTGGGATTAAAATTACTCCTTAATTTACAATTGGGTTTTACCTGCTCCTAAGCACTTTTAACATACCCAAAATACTTCCCCCATCTAATATGCATACTTTTCTAGAGTGGGCAATCAGTAACTTGTGTGTCCAAGAGATACTCTTAGACCATAAGACATAGGAGCAGAATTAGGCCACTCGGCCCATCGAATCCACTCCGCCATTCAATCATGGCTGATATTTTTCTCATCCCCATTCTCCAGCCTTTTCCCCATAACCCAATCCCCTTATTAATCAAGAACCTATCTCTGTCTTAAAGACACTCAATGACCTGGCCTCCACAGCCTTCTGCGGCAAAGAGTTCCACAGATTCACCACTCTCTGGTTGAAGAAATTCCTCCTCATCTCTGTTTTAAAGGATCGTCCCTTTAGCCCGAGGTTGTGCCCTCTGGTTCTAGTTTTAACTACTAGTGGAAACATCCTCTCCACATCCACTCTATCCAGGCCTCACAGTATCCTGTAAGTTTCAATAAGATCCTCCCTAATCCTTCTAAACTCCGAGTACAGACCCAGAGTCCTCAACCATTTCTCTCACAACAAGCTCTTCATTTTAGGGATCATTCTTGTGAACCTCCTCTGGATCCTTTTCAAGGCCAGCACATCCTTCCTTAGATATGGGGCCCAACAGCTTAGATTTTAAATTACTCTGAAATAATTGGATAAAATTAAATGAAGCAATTTAAAAGCACACAGAATCATAGAATATTACATCATGGAAACAGACAACTGTCAAGTCCTCACCATTACTTCAGTTTTCATGTCTGTCACCATAGAAATCTGATCCCAATCTCCTGCTCATTCCCCTTACCCTTCAATATTTTTTTTATGCAGCTGTAACTCCTTGAAAAAGTATTATTAACTATCCAATATTGATTGCATCAAAGAAATTCCACATTTGGAATTTCTACCAGCACATCCTGCTTCTAATTTGGCTATAATTTAATTTTTAGATTTTACAATATATTTAAATTCAGAAAGGTTGAATAAGCTGAATGGTGTGGGTGAAGAAAGCCCAAGTTGTTTTCATATCAGGTGAATACACAAACAAGTAATGTAATACATCTAATTAAAACAAATAAAATTTCACTTTTCTCATGTTTAGGAATTGGCTCAACAGATATAAACAGAACACAATGGTATTAAGTATTGCAACAATAAAAGTGAATATGTGGCTGACCAATGCCACTCTACTGAACAGAGGGGATGTTAATTTTAGTGCAGATCTGGACGTTTTCAATCCTGGTTAGTTTTAAACATGCAACTGGCACGATTCAGGCACTTCTCATAAATTAGACATTAAATTACATTCTGACAACTAGCTTAAATCAGGAATACTGAATACAGCCAAGCAAGTACAATTATCAGAAAAGGTATTAACACAGATTTTATGTTCTCAACATTTTTTTCCCGGCAGCTCACAGAATCACTACAAAATTAAAGCCAACATTCAGTCTTCTCGAATATTCTGCCTGAATGCACATCTGGATCATCCTGTACTTCTGGTGTTTTGATCACCACAGAAATGTCCACAATTTAGAATGTACAACAAGGAATGTAAATTTCGGAAATATACTATCCTTCCATGGAGCGAACGTGGAAAGAGTTCTAAACGCTTACCCCTAAAATAGCAAAATAAATAAGCATGCCAAGCAATGATGAAATCTAATCCGACAAGTGTAAAGCACAGCATATAGGAATGAATGGACAACACATGTACTTCGTAAACAGTGTGTAAAAAGAGACATCTGAGAGATGGGCCGGAATTTTATCGGCACGTCCGCCTGAACGGCATTCTTCGTTGGCCTCAGGCGGGATCTTACAAGCCTCAGGCGGGCGAGGCGGTAAAATTCCGGCCATGATCTCAGAGGTATTCAAGTTAGTAAAGGAAATGACAAAGGCAAATCCAAACTATTTGATTTAAACAATATAAACTAGGACAAGGAAACTAGTTTGAACTGGCAAAAGGTTAAGTTTAAGACTGATAGCTGCATGCAAAGACTGCATGCAATTTCTTGATACCAGCATATGAAATAGACTTCCATATTAAATGTATTAAGAAACAAAGTGGATGCTGCAATGGGGGGGGGGAAGGCAAAGAATAGAGCAGCTTTAATATCTTTCTAAAATAAAAACAGAAAATGCTGGATTAATGTTAACTCTGTTTCTCCACACAAATATTGCCAGAACTGCTGAGTTTATTCAGCATTGTGTTTTTCAGATTTCCAGCATTTGCAATATTTGTTTTTATTAACATTTTGCTACATGGATGAATTTGCAAAGATTCCATGGTGTTCTTCATCCCAAATTATCTGATGTTGTAATAGATAATGGTTTGGATAAATACCAAAGTGCACTACAGCTGGTGAGCTCATGTGATATTAATTTCTGTTTCTCAAATTCCTAAAGCTATTGATTGTCCAGGAGAGATAATTGATCATATGCTGTATAACAACTGGTTTAGGAGATACTGTTTTACAATAGCTCTGCATAGCTTAACAATCAAAATGAAAGAGAAGACAGGACAGGTATAGTATGATTACACAACACTCATACACACACTCGCAACATGTTTACTACATCAGTCGTGCATCACAATCATCCCATGCAGCTTAGGCAAATAAGCATTCAAACATGAATATCTTGCACGATATTTTATTTGGAAGGCCGTTTCTTGTGGTCAATAGTATTATTGCAAATATTTTTTCAGTAAATAGAAAATTTATATCCTGATGTTAATTTATCAAGTTTTTGTTTTAAACCAAAAGCCACAATCACTAAACACACCAAAATGAGATACTACGGACGACTGCAAAATAGATACGCAAATTGATTATGCATCCATGTGCTTTTTTACAAAAATACACTCTACTTGAGTTTTTACAAGAGTTGCGCCCTTAAACTTTCCAACATTAAATGTTCTCAATCTTGACGAGACAACTGAAAGATGGGATTGGAAAGTGTTTTAAATTTGCCAAGGGAAAGAAGAGAACAAAAAGGTAATCCAATCTTCCCCTTTAGGATGTCATTCAACAGCAGGTTAGATCCTGGCACTGAAAGAGGTAGGAATAGCCGCAGTTGAGAAATAAAAACCCATTTTTTGTTGTAAACCAAACTTGCCACTGTTTGGCTGAGTCATTTGATGTCTTTATATCCCTTTGTAACCTTATGTTCTTAACTACACAACTTAGAACACCTCCTAATTTAGCGTCATCTGTTAACTGTGATATGCAACTTGATCCAAGTCATCTATATGCAGAAGCAGCTGCAAGTCACAGCATCCTATACAAAACTCTAATAATACTCCAGCATTAGCCACAGTCTCCATTTTGCCCACTTCTGTATCTTAAGTATCATGAAGACTTCCAAAATCTGGGCAGTTCTGCACTTGCAAACAAATTCTGCCTACTGATAATTTAATTGGAATCAAGATTTTTCTGATCCTAAATTGTTTACAATGTTTTTTTCCTTTCACCTTCCAATTTCTAAAAGCAATTTTGCAGACCTCTTGTTTTATATTAGTCTAGATATTGCAATTTGGCTGTACAAACCTAAACTAGCTGAAGTATAGATAACTATCATTACAAGAGCCCTTGAATTATAGATAATCTTAACTGCTGACTCCTCCAATCATATTAAAGAAGATGGGAATATTGTCAATGCTGGTGGATGTGATGTGATTTACTGCCTGTTCAAGGATGCAATTTTCTGAATGAGAAATGCAATTGAATGTTTTCCCCATCTTTGTCATGTCTCATAGTGCTTGTCCCATTGTTTGGGAACCAGTGCATCTTCTAAATCATTTGATGTGGCAGAAGCTTTTTCAGAATATGATCAAAATATTTATCTGCTCCCAACAAACAAAATTACCTGACCTGATTTTGCTTTTCTTTAAAAGAGAAAGTTCGCTCTTCTATTCATTTATTATTTATTTAAGCATCATTTGCATGTCCTTCCATTCCTTAATGTTATAAAGGCATCCACCAGCTATTCATTTTTTCAAAACAAATCCAGCTGCTTTGAAGAAGTTGAGTCAAAGTTGCATCTATTCCATCTTTGCTAATACTTTCAAACCTAATTTAACTATTAAGGTAAAGTCACCATAGTCCCAGATAACCATAGGCTGAAACATGTATTCCAAGACCACCATAGTTATACAGTGATATATAATTGAAAAGGAAAGGTTTTCAGGCTCCAGGATTGGAGCAGGTATGTACTGGCATGGCTGTTTTAAAGGGCTGGCATAGGCATGATGGAACACATGCACGCACACACAACACAACTTTAAGTTGTGAAGTCAACAATACTCTTAACAAGCATCCTGGCTAGGATCAACTGAGTACAGACCTGGGACTTTTCTGGCATTGTCCAGACTCAGAGACTTCGGGGTGGCACAGTGGTTAGCACTGCTGCCTCACAGCACCAGGGACCCGGGTTCGATTCCGGCTTAGGTCACTGTCTGTGTGGAGTCTGAACGTTTTCCCCGTGTCTGCGTGGGTTTCTACTGGGTGCTCCAGGTTCCTCCCACAGTCCGAAAGACGGTGCCGGTTAGGTGCATTGGCCATTGTACCTGAACAGGCGCCTGAGTGCGGTGACTAGGGGATTTTCACAGTAACTTCATTGCAGTGTAAGCCTACTTGTGATACTAATAAATAAGCTTAAAGTCAATTCTGAGTCATCTGGGAACTCTAACTTTATATAATATCTTGAACTACATCGGAAAGTTTATACTGAAGCATTTACCCAGCAACTAGAGACTCTTCAGCAGTACACACCAAGGCATGGTGAAATCAAGTACATGATGTGCTTACTTGGAAGCCGAATTACGTTTAACATCTGTCCTAATATGTACATTTCCCATTTTTTTCTTCCTTACATCTTTGAAACAATTACCAATTAAAGATGGCCCTTCTTCAATATGGGATAATCAAAAGTTAAAATTTTATGTTAGATTTTCAAAATAGGTTTACCACGCACAAGCAACATGACTCATGAAACTGTGGTGAGGATTTATTGAATTAGATAAAGGGGAACAGTGACAAACAATTTCCAAAATTTCAAAACTCCAAACACCCTAGCATGCTAGTTATGGCTGTTACCTTGCTGGCTGTCTCTGCTCAGAGAACTTTCAATTTGACCACGTAAACGACGTCTGCGGCTACGATTACGCCGCTGTGGTTTTCTTTCATTATCATCTGCAAATGTAAAGTGTGATGGAGGCTTTCTCTTTAATATTTTATTTACAAAGCAGTCTATGCTTGGAGTTAATTCAAATAAAATTCTAGTTGACCAAGTGCAATCTTTCAAATTATACATAAATTTGATATATACATACCTAAACCATTCTCATTAACTGAAGCACTGTCAGATTCTGTCATTCCATCAATCATTGTAGCATCATCGTCTGTCCTACGCCTACGTGATCTCCTGCGGCGGTTTGTACTGCTATGAGATTCACTACCATCAGTGTCTGCTGTTTGGTCCGTTTCTGTGTTATCTGTGTTGTCTAGCAAACTGTAAGGATTACTATCTGGATCCTTGAACACTGAGGGGAAAACAGATATTCTGATGAAAACACTGTATGCTGACATCCTCCAAGTTCTTTTTTCAAAGATCTGAATTGTAGATATTTTTATTTCTTTACAGCATCTGAGCCAACAACATAGAAACAGGTAATTTATGATACAAGGGTCTGTAAGCAATAGCCGCTCGTAGATTAAATGCTAAACAATAAAAGACTAGAATCCTCAATTAAATTACAATAAACTGTTGAATATTAATTCACTATATTACTTACTCATAAAACCAGCAGAGATAGAAAACTCCCAAAGAAAAGGCCCCGACAGAAAACGGACACTTACTGACAGTCCCAAATAACTTCTATCATAAGAGATATAAACTACCCCTTGAAACCACAGACACGAGTAAAGACAGCTTTTAATGCACCAAGCCAAGTTACAACATAAAACACTGGACAGATAGATAACGGCTAGGCAGCTGGTGAAAAAAAACAGCTTTTGTTTAATGGAGATTTCTTTACAAAGCATAGGCAGCGACACAAGTCTGGGACTGATTGCTAGCAAGGTTTTATCCCAGGGATAAAGAGGTTTCATGACTTTTATGAATGCTGGCCATTAGACGGAATCCAGGAATTCTGAAATTGGGGTGGCGTCAGAGAAAATGAAATCATGGTGTTGTGTTGTCAGCTGTCATATGATCCTTGATCTTCTAGGAATGCTTCCAATTATGGTTGGCAACACTAGTCAGGTACTGACTGGTGAGCTGTTAACAACCTCCTTTCCATAGCCTCCCATCATTTAAAACATTAGCAGCTGCAGTACATGGAGGAAGGGATCCAGGACAAGAGTCTGCAGGATATTAATTCTTGTCTCTCCTCGCCACCTATTCCTTCCCCGGCCACCGCATTTAAGAAAGTAGTAAGGGCTGAACTAAGCCAATTCGCCTTTCAAGTCTGCTCGGTGGTTCATCAAGCTTGAGGATATTCTCCAACTTCAATTTCCTGCACTATTCCTTAACATCTAAAAATCTACCAAACTTTGAGTTGAATATACTCAACAACTGAACATCTGTAGCTCTCTGGTAGAGAATTCCCAAGATTCACAAACGTTGAATAAAGGAATTTCTCATCTTATTCTTAAATGGCCAACCTCTTATTCTGAGACTGGGGCCATGTTCTCAATTCCTTGGACAGGGACAATGTTTTCTCAGCATCAAATCAGTTAAGCTTCTTAATAATTTTATATATTTTAATTAGATCCCCCTACTACCACCCCAGGAACCAGTCTAGGAAACCTTGGGTAAAGGGACTTCCTGGTGCAGCCTCACCAATGCTATACATAATTGCATTAAGACTTCTTCCTTCTTGTAGTCCAAAACCTTTGTAACAAAAGCTAACATACCACTTATCTTCCCAATCACCTGCTGTACCTGTATGTCAGCTTTATGACTTGTGTACAATAACACCCTGATCACTCGGAATGCAAATATTTCCTAGTCTCACCATTCAAAAGCTATTTTGCTGTTTTATTTTTCCTACCAAAGAAAGTTATGATAAATTGGTCTAAAACATTGGTTTAATATTATGAGAGCATTGTGTCCAATTCTGGGCATCACACTTTGGGAAGAACATGAAAGCATTATAGAGGGCGCAAAAAAGATTAAAGAGAATAATTCCAGGGATGAGGAACTTCAGTCACCTGGAGAGATTGGTGAAGCTGGAGCTGCTCTCCTTGGAAAACAGAAGATTAAGAGATTTGAGAGGTGATAAATCTTGAGGAATGTGGACAGAGTAAACGGGGAGAACCGGTTTCCATTGGCAGAAGGATCAAAGACATCAATTGGTGAAAGAATTAACAACATTATGAAAAAAATCTTTTGACACAGCGTGGAATTAGGATCTGGAATGCATTGCCCGAGTGTGGTGGATGCAGATTCAATCAAGGTCTTCAAAACAAAACTGGATAATTATCTGAAGAGGACAAATTTGCAGAGCTTCAGGGATACGGTTACGAGTTGCTCTTGCAGAGAGCTGGTACAGGCACAACATGCCAAAATGACCTGGTGTTGTAATCATTCTATGATTTCTAAGATTTCATGCTTCCCCACATCATATTCCATCTGCCACGTTCTTGCCCATTCACCTTACCTATTTACATCCCTCTGCAATCTCTGCAAATGCAGAGAATACATAGTTAGGTGGGAATCTAAGCAAAGACTCACATTCTTCACTTTATCATTAATATTGTTTGCAAATAGCGAAGGCCCAAGTACTGATCCTTACAATACACAGCTAGCTCTGGCCTGACAATCCAAAATAGTCCCATTTATTTCTTCTGTGTTTCCTGTCCATGAGTTAATCATCAATCCATGCTATTAACCCCAATCCCATGTGTCTAATTTAATACATCAATCTTTGTGGCACCTTATAAAATGTGTTTTGATAATTCATACTGCATTCACTGGATTCTCAGTGTCCATCAGATCACAGAGAGGCCCCACTATCACACAGCTCTGTATAATGCAAGTCAGTCTCTGTCACCAAAATTTTCATTTCAATAGCATCTTATCCAGTGTGGTATTTAACCATACAAGTCAGGAAGATGTGCAGCTTAGCATCAGAGCTCTGCTGAAAAAGTAGTAAAGGCATTTCAGTTGAGCTCAGCACCCATGTTAAGGCAAATTTGTTTGTGTTGCTGCGCTGTGAACATATATCTGTAAGTATTAAGAAGAATTAGAATGGGCTCAGCTGTGATGCCCCGCATGCTTGAAGAGACAACAAACAATCATTACCTGGACTGACCCACTATTCTTTTTGCTGAACCTGATGAATCTAATCAGTCACTCAAAATAGTCTGTCCTCCTTCTCTCAGCCATGGTGATACATTTTCTCTTTTCCTTTCTCAAATCCGACCACAAACCACAGCCCCCCCCCACCCCCCCCACGATGAACATTGCTATTCACTTTTTAAAAAGGAACAATTAAAAGCAACTATTTAATTATAACAATCTAATTATATGGTTCAGTTTACAAGTGGCTTCTCAGCAATGCCCACATCCCATTAAAAAATTAGGAAAAAAGAAATAATTTATTTTGGAGTGTGAGGACTGGAAACTGTCAAGATGTACATGCAATATTGCTCCTGACACCGGCAGGTTATTTTATTTAAGAAAATGTAGTGTCGAGGCTGGACTCCAAGCTATGATGGTTAACTTCACTGAAAGCTGTCAATTATCATTGTTGGAATATGTACGCGCACCATTTTTAATGGGAGGATTAAAGGTGGAAAGCTGGATTCTCATGTCAGACACATGCATGCACAAACACTCACCCCCTCTCTCACACACCGAGGCCTGCACTGAGTTCTGCGCCAAGGCCTACTCCAATCTTGATTCTGATCCGAGACCTACTGTCCCCAACGCTCTGCTGCCCATGCTCGCCCTAATATGGAGTGAGTTCCAGGCTGTTGCCAGCTCATCCAATCAGAGGTTGGATTTTCCAGAAGCCAGACTCTTATTAGACAAGCAGCCCCATAGCATTTTCAAATTTTACATAGGAATCTGCCTGCCGTGGAACCCTTGGGAACCTCTTGCAACACCCTAGGATTTCGTGAAACCCAGTTTGGGAAACCCTGAGGTAGACAATGGCCTACTTCTAAGTTCTTGCATAACCTGGTTCTAAATATACATGAGCACAGAACTGTATTTTCCTCATTCAACAAGATATGATTGTCTGTATAACCACAGCTAACAATTTATGTCATGGTGGTAATATAACTGGTGAATACAAAGCAGAATTTTCAGGCTAAACTGGATTCAAAATCTGTTTATAAAACTTACCTGAACTAATAGACGAATGTCCGCCCCGTGGTCCTCCTCGACCTCTGTTGGATTGCCCTCCACCTCGCCCTCTCCCTGCTCCAGGCCGCCTTCGATTATCACGATGTGGTCTTGCATCCCGATCATCTTCAGCAGCCAGTGACCAATCACTTAGTTCATCCCTTCTTTCAGATTCAGTCTCTGAAGCATTTGATAATTCTGAATTTGTACCTGTATAATCAATAAATATAAGACTGTAGCTATGAACATAAATTTGAGTCCATATACAATTATTCTGTGTTGCCCAATAACACTTCAAAAAAATCTCTCAAATCATCTAAGAGGACAAGCTGTACAATCTAAGATGCTCTTCAATTGTTTGAGATGATCTTAAACTTGTACCTTGTTACAATGTCGAACAGTAGAAACTAACAATCACTACTGATCTGAGACACTGCATAATCTTGAAGATTTTAAAAATCAGGTCACCCTTTAGTCTCAACTCCAGTGAAAAGCCCTAACCTGTCAAGTTTTGTTTTTACACAAAAATAATCGCTCACCGTTTGTGAAATCCAAATGAACCTTCACTACATCCTTCTAATTGCCATTTTATATTCGAACTAACATTCAAACCTGTAGTATTGTACCCCCCTGGATTTCCAATTCCAAATCATTTACAGATGCCAAACAAATAATAACATCCCCAAAACAGATTGATCACGTGTAGATGGTCCAATAATTTAATTTTACTCATTAACTTTGCTTTCAACAATCTCAGTAAACATTCCGAAATCCATTAACACTGTTATATGTCACCAATTTTTGGTCTCTTTATTGACAGACCATATTTAGATGGATCTTCAGGATATCGAACCAAACTTATATCAGATCTACCTAGCATTAAAACAATAATTTGAAAATGTGATCGCAAGCTGAATATGAAATGTTACATGAAACAACTTGTCAGGGAGTCCATTTGAACAGGGGGATCTGGTAGTAAGCAAAGAGCAGAGGAAATGTCAAGAGAAAATCTTGCAGTGAAATAAATTATGGTGGGTGTGTTTATGACAAAACAATTAGTTTAACAGAAATATATATTAGAAAGGCGGACGGATGGGATTAATAGCACCATTAGAGAGAAACAGCCGGGAAAAAAGTGAACACGGAGAAATACTACAGAATGTTTAAGCAATACATATCACTTAGGCGAAGAATTATGGGTAACACTGGAAGTAATGCAGGGAAGAAGGTAAAAACACTGCTCCCAAAATGCAAAACTGCATGGAGAACAATGAATTGTGGAAAGTAAATGAGATTAAAGAAAATGGACAGTGAGATTAAAGTGTTGGGGCCTCTGTGATTAATAAATTGGCAGATGATACAAAAATTGGGGGAGTAGCGGATAGTGAGGAGGACTGTCAGAGGATACAGCAGGATATAAATCGGCTGGAGACCTGTGCCACAAGATGGCAGACAGAATTTAACGCAGGCAAATATGAGGTGATGCAATTTGGAAGGTCTACTGCAGAAGGAAAGTATACAGTAAATGGTAGAGCCCTCAGAAATATTAGGCAGGGAATAGAGGGATACAGACCACATAGGGATGTAGAAGAAAATATTAGATGAGAGAGGCATCTGTTTTGGCACAGACTTGGTGGGCCGAAGGGCCTGTTCCTATGCCGTACTGTTCTTTGATCTTGGCAGTGAAGCAATGGTCTTAAAAGTAATGAGCTTTTCACAAGACATTGTGATGGAGTCAGTGGTCAAAGCTTGTATTTTTTTTTGAGAAAGCCCCTACCCAAAAGGAGAGACCAGAATGAGGAACTTGCCCTGTCAGTTGTGAAAAAAACTAAGGCTAAAACTGAGATTGGAAACCAAAAACATCTGGTTGAAACAACTAAGATTAATGACCCAACATGTTGAGTAGACTGCTGAGCCAATTCATAAAACCAGATTGTGGTGAGTGGGTGGCACAGTGGTTAGCACTGCTGCCTCACAGCGCCAGGGACCCGGGTTCGATTCCTGGGTGACCGTGTGGAGTTTGCACATTCTCCCAGTGTCTGTGTGGGTTTTCACCGGGTGCTCCGGTTTCCTCCCACAGTCCAAAAATGTGTGGGTTAAGTTGATTGGCCATGCTAAATTGCTTAGTGTGAAGGGGATGTCAGGGGATTTAGTAGGGTAAATATGTGGGGTTACGGGAATAGGGCCTAAGTGGGATTGTCGTTGGTGCAGGCTCGATGGGCTGAATGGCCTTCTTCTTCACTGTAGGTATTCAATGATTCTATGAAAACCTGTCTTAGTCGTATGTGCCATTTAACATGTAATTTCTAGGTTATACTTGACCACAACTTGCCTGTTAAAGTTTAGCTTATGCTGATTCTAGGTTTTAGAACACAGAGTTACCCATGATAGTATGTAGTGTTTGCTTTGTATGACTCCTGTATTATAAAAATTATTTTGTTTTAAACCGTGGTTCCTTGTGGCTTCATTCTTTCAGTAAGTAACTGGGATTTTGGATTTCTTCTTTTTCCCTAACAAAAGTTACTAGCCTCATTTAGGTAGGTAACAAAATACATATTAATGACTTTGATAAAGGATTAAGAGTTTTTTGTCTAAGTTTGCAAATGACACTTAGAGGTACAGTAAATTGTATGATAGGAACAGGGAGTTTCATAAAGTCAGGCAGGATAAATGACTGGGTAAACAATGGTAGGTGGAGTTCAAAATGAGAAAGTGAGATCACCCACTCTGAGCCAAGAAAGACAAACTGGAATATTTTATTTGGGATAAATCAGGAGTGTAAAGGAGGAATAAAGGGTTTAGAAGCACAGTGGAAACGCATGCACACAAATCACTAAAAGCTAGTGCACCAATATTGAAGTAATAGCCTGTATTTCAAAGGGATTCAAAGCAAGGATGTGATGCTTTCATCGTACAGAACCTTCATCAGAATCCATTTACAGTACTACAATCAGTTCTGGGCCCTGAAGCTCAGGAATAACATAGCAGCTTTGGAATTCAATAGAATGGATAACTTATTTCCTGAAACAGATAAATCCAGAACAGAGGAAGGGGGCACAATATCAAAGTTAATCTAATTCAAATGAAATCAAGAAGCATATTTTCACACAAATTGAAAGATCTGGAAATTTTTCCTTCAAAAGACTGTGGATTTCAAGACCAAGACTAAGACATTATCATCAGGTAAAAGTATCAAGGAGATAATGTGCAAGCCAGAATGGAACTGCTTCATGCTAATCCCACGTGGAACAGGCTCGAGAAGCTGAGCAGCCTACTCCTGCTCCTATATTCTAACATTCTGACTTGTGCTGAGAATCAATTAAAGGATTCTTTTCAATTTAGTAGTGCTGACATGCCAAAGTGTCATTAGCAGGTTGCAAGAGAGATCACACTTGAGGCTATTTACATCAGACAGGGGCTTGGGGACTATCATTCCCTGGTTCATTCTCCTTGTAAGAAGTCTCACAACACCAGGTTAAAGTCCAACAGGTTTATTTGGTAGCAAAAGCCACTAGCTTTCAGAGCGCTGCTCCTTCGTCAGGCAAGTGGAAGTTCTGTTCACAAACAGGGCATATACAGACACAAACTCAATTTACAAAATGATGGTTGGAATGCGAGTCTTTACAGGTAATCAAGTCTTAAAGGTACAGACAATGTGAGTGGAGAGAGGGTTAAGCACAGGTTAAAGAGACGTGTATTGTCTCCAGCCGGGACAGTTAGAGAGATTTTGCAAGCCCAGGCAAGTCATGGGGGTTACAAATAGTGTGACATGAACCCAAGATCCCGTTTGAGGCCGTCCTCATGTGTGCGGAAACTTGGCTATCAGTCTCTGCTCAGCGACTCTACGTTGTCGTTGACAACTGTCCTTCTTCCCTCAGCCATGGTGATACATTTTATCTTTTCCTTCCTCAAATCTGACCACAAACCATACACCCCCACATTGTCGTTGACAACGTAGAGTCGCTGAACAGAGACTGATAGCCAAGCTCCGCATACATGAAGACGGCCTCAACCGGGATCTTGGGTTCATGTTACGCTACCTGTAACCCCCATGACTTGCCTGGGCTTGCAAAATCTCACTAACTGTCCCGGCTGGAGACAATACACATCTCTTTAACCTGTGCTTAACCCTCTCTCCACTCACATTGTCTGTACCTTTAAGACTTGATTACCTGTAAAGACTCGCATTCCAACCATCATTTTGTAAATTGAGTTTGTGTCTTTATATGCCCTGTTTGTGAACAGAACTCCCACTTACCTGACGAAGGAGCAGCGCTCCGAAAGCTAGTGGCTTTTGCTACCAAATAAACCTGTTGGACTTTAACCTCGTGTTGTGAGACTTCTTACTGTGTTTACCCCAGTCCAACGCCGGCATCTCCACATCATTCTCCTTGACAGTGCCTTGACCAGAATTGACCTGCCTGGTTTGAATATGAAACAAAAACGTAGCAGTTAACCATTAACATTCTCTGCTGCATTCCCCATGGCAATAACTCCACCAATCAGATTCCACTTGTCAACCAGTCAGCATACTCTTTTCATGCAGTATAAAGTGTTGTTCCTTTTACTATTAGCTTATCATGTATAGTTGCCCTGATAAGTGCAAAATGAAAAATTTTGATACAGGTCTCTTTTTTTCAAGCAATACTCACGTTCTGTACCACCAAATGATTGTTTTGGATAATCTTAGACTCACAAACCTTAAAAAGAGAGTTAACAAGTTTTAAAACCTGTTATGTGCTCTGCACAGCCTTATTCTGTCCTGCATTTTCCTGTTAAGTCAAACTTTCCTAACTGTAATAAAAGACCAAAGCTTTGATTGCAGCCCCCTCCTCATTCCACCAACCTCCTTCAATCAGGTTGAATAATGGCATAAAAAATCTTAATGTCCTGTTTGATCAGTAGCTCAGTTTAAAAGTTTACATTTTATCTCTAACTGCTTGCATCTCTCTCGGCAAAATCACTTTCACATATCTACTATTGATAAAACACTACTCACTTTCATATCTCTAGCCTCTATTTCTCCAGTGTCACCTTTCCAGCTTCCATATTTTTCTTGAGTTCTCTACCTGAAGGCAGGTGGGGTTTGATGATTATTTGCCTAACCATGGCAAAACGTCATTGGTTTTACTAGAGGCACAGAGAGGAGGTGAGCTCCAAATCTATCTCAACCAGAATGAGAATTGAATCAGTGCTGTTGGCATCAGTCTGATCCACACACTAGCTATCTAGCCAACTGAGTTAAACACCCACACACCCCACTTCAAAGTGCAGTTGCTCAGATCATCATCTGACACTATTGTCCACATGTCCATAGCTCCTTCCTCATTGGCCTCTAAAAGCTTCCTCCTCCCAAACCACTGAATTTTAAATCCACATTCCCATAGTCAAATCCCTCCATGATCTTGCTTCACAATACCTCTAACATCCTTCAACCTAACATTCCCTTCTGCATTCTTCATTCCTTTGACTCGGTGCTTTCTAATTCAACTTCTGCAATAGAAGATTCCCGGCTTGGGTCAGTGTAGGTGTGGAGTTTGCATATTCTCCCCGTGTCTGCATGGGTTTCCTCCAGGTGCTCCTGTTTCCTCCCACAGTCCAGCGATGTGCGAGTTAGGTGGATTAGCCATGCTAAATTGCTCCTTAGTGTCAGGGGGCACTAGTTAGGGTTAATGGATGGGGTTGTGGGGATATGCCTGGGTGGGATTGTGGTTGGTGCAGACTGATGGGCTGAATGGCCTCCTTCTGCACTGTAGGATTCCATGATAAAAGAACGAGTCCAACTGGTCTGTAATATCCTGACTTATTTCTTCCTTCATTTTGAGGAGGAATGTCACATTTGCTACTCTTCAGTTTCTAGACGATTTTCTTTTTCACAGAATTTTGGACGATGACAATGAAGCTACTTTATTTCATTCCTAGATTTCTTCCAGATGTAAATTAATTTCACATTATACATAAAACAACCATTTGCCTTATTTCCACTACTATTGCTGTATTGAAATAAAAACTGAAAATGCTGGAAAAACTCAGCAGATTTGGCAGCATCTGTGGAGAGAAGTTAACCTTTCAAGTCTGTATTACTCCTTCAGAGCTGATGCTGCATTGAATATATATTTGTCAGCTGAAGCACCTTAACCAAAATCAACATGGAATTAAAATTTTAATTACCGTAACCAGAGGTATAATTTGGACCTCGGCGACCACGGCCACGATAGGATCTGCTACCATGAAGTGAGGAAGCAGTACTCTCATCAGTAATATAACCCTTATCTTTCTCTGGCCGACTTGTCACTGGCCTATACCCCATGCCAATCTGCCGAAGCTGCTCATCAATTTGCAATCGGTCCATTCTCAGCTGCTCTACTTCCTAAAATGGGTAAAATGCAAGGCAAATTAGAAAGATCGTGATTCCTGCAACTAATTGAGAAATTCACATACCATATTTCATTGGTACTAATGAGAGAAAATAAATTCTGGAGGTTTAATTGTTATACAATACCAGAGGAAAGAAAAGCATGATGGGAGGAGATCAAAAAGTGTCGAGTAAGAAGGGTGTAATTTCTCACTCAGAAATGGAAGAATTTTCATTTTTTGCATTAGACTCCATGAGAAAACAATGTTTGTTCTTGCATCATGAATAACACCACAGCGATCCTCGGGTCAACTAATTTATTTGAACCAGAATAAAGCATTTAACCTAGTGAAAACTTAAAAGACTTTAATAAATTAAAATTTCAATTCACTTTTAAAATACATGAATAACTGCACAAAGTTCAGGGAATCAATGTAATTCACAGTCCGCAAATCCACTGCAGAAAGCATGAAGAGCAATCCCCAAAATGCATTTTATCAGAATACTTTGTTTGGGGAGGGGGGGGGTTGTCATTTTGCAGAATACAAAACTTGATTATACAGATGATTGGGGAAACAGTCATATTTGTTTATGAGGCAAGCACAACAAATAGCATATGGAGGTTGCACAGAAAATCCTATTGTGCGCTTCATCCTAGATTGATGGCCCTTTTGCTGATATAGATCATGTTTAAACAGTAGTTGACATGTCTCCATGCATTACAGCAGTCACAATTTCAATGATCAGAGCAGTCTCAAAGACATTGTGCACCAAATGCAAAATGGGGAACAGCAACCGCCTTCCAAAGACAAGAATTAAAAGCCAAAATTTAGTACAAGACCCTGCTGCAGAATTATAAGCCACACAAAAGGCACTCTTTTATTTATTTCAGAAGAATTTATTAAGGTTAGTCAAAATTATGACCTTAATTGCAAATAATAAAAATAGACAAGGTAATCCAAACACGAATTCAGACAATAAAGGAGAAAGCAAATGGCACATCTTTGCAGAGATATTTAAATTGGTTGATGTTCATGATTTGAATTTTAGGTATATAAACCCTCAAGTTATATGCAGTAGATGGAGCCCTTGAAAGTTCAGTTCATCTTGACATTCCTAGTGGTATGGTTTTGAACTGAAATAGCTAAAATTGATCTGCTTGAGATGGAGATGCAATCATTAAAAGAAACATCTGAAGTGTAAGGTGCACAACCAAAGTTTACTTTGCCCCTATGTTGATCACATCTTTGTTTTATTGACAGTTACTGTCATGATGACTAGGAATTTGCAAACAATGGGAAAGGGGTGGAAGAGAGTGAAAGAGGGAAGAGAGTGAAAGAGGGCAGAGCATCCTTGTGGTATTATATCTGGCAGAAAAGTTCCAAAATCTAAGATTCAGCATCGCTGCCTCTTTCATAAGCAGACTAGAGTCCCCTATAAACAGAGGTGTTTTAATGAGGCTCAGGAATGAAACAAAACCCTTGCCACTATTTTCCAGCTTGATAAAATACATCAGATGCTGCCACATGACCTCCCTGTTTCTGGTGCACAGGTTAGAAATACACAAAGGTAAGGGCTATAAAATGACAAATTTATTTTTACATTAAACAGGTAAATGAAAGCATAGATTACAAATAGTTTGTATAAAACATGTACTATTCTCCTTGAAATGCCATAAAATAAAGACACTTCTACACTATTTCTTAATGTAAAGCTGATCCCTGAAAGATCCATTCCCTTCTTAAATTACCAAATGCTACAATGGAGCCACTGATCTAACTCAGAGAGCACCCCCCCCCCCCCCCCACTGACTTCAGCCTAACTCAAACTAAAACTCAAGTATATTCTCATAAGCTTGTAATCAGATACTCCTGGCCACAGAAGTGTCCATCAAAAGGGCAACAAGAATCATCAGGTCTATATCTCCCTCTCAGATCCAACACAACAAATACAGCTGGTTGATCTGATCCTTTTATTATAGCTGTTTTCTCGCATTTGATTGGTTTCAGTTTTGCCCCCCAGTAAATTACCATGCCAACATGGTGTCTCCAGTGCATGCTTGCTGGATTTGTCTCCTTTGATTGAAGTTTGGTAGTAGGACTGTGTCAGAGCAGGTGTGATACATTTTATGATGGTTCAGAGAGTCATTTCACAACTTTTAAAAAATGTAAAACTGTGCACATGTGTGCATAACTTCAATTTCTGACTTGAAATCAATAAGGGAAAAATATTTTTAACTTACAAGCACTTCCAACAATACTGAAAATGTACAACCCACCTATCTTAGGCTTCTGAATTAAGTCTACTTGAACAAACTGTTCCTACATAGCTCCAAACCTGATGTTCTATACTTAGTCCAAATCAACCAACGTTATCAAGAGCTGCTTGTCAGATACTATAGCACACCTATATGAAACTCCATCACATAGAATTTTTAGCTTTACTATTTTAAGAAAATCCTCAAAAGCATATTAGGAAAGTGCAACAGGCCGCATAGAAGCAGTATTTCCTTTGTGACAAGATGCCATTCACTTTCCTTGTGCTGTTGTAGTTAAGCTAACAGGACTGCAGAAACTACAACTTATGTCATTTTATTAAAACTTCAACAGCGAAGTAATGGTGTTCTCTGCAGCTGACATAACTTATTGAGAGCACAACTTAGTAATATCTTCAGTTTTCATCAATCCAAGTGAAACACCATTCAAAAAGGTGTTTATTTCAGTTACTAATCTCATATCTGCTTATTTGTATTTGCACTGTCCAGGTGTTTCACTCCACCCTCCGCTACAGCTATTATTACAGGGAAGATAAGCATACCTACCTTCAAATAAGAAATATGGTACTCCAAAAGGACCTGCACATTTCCAATGCTCTCCTTTGTTCCAACAAAGGTGAAAGGGACCATTCCCTACGGAAATGTTTAGAAAATAAATATTAAAATTGTTATTGAAAGCTTTCAAACAAAAATTAAACCAATGTTTTACACCTAAATAAGTATACTTACATTTAAAATAAAATTTACCCCTGTTGGATTCACAAAGGGCTTTTTGTGCCATTCGCCTTGCCCGTGAGATCCATCTCCTGCTCCCTTGAACCCATACCCTTTGAACTGGCTATCCAATTTCTCTTCCTGGCCTCACATGAACTGATATTGTAAATGATTCCCCTCTTCTCAGGTACTACAGGCATCCCTTTCAAAAATCACTAAATCATCACCCTTCTGAAAGAAAAATCAAGACTTCACTATGCTTGAAACTATTGTTCCATTTGCTGTTCAAGGTCCTCGAATATGTTATCGCCTCACAAATCCATTTCATTTTTTCCCCATAATCTCTCCATTCAGATTTCTGTCCGATACAACGCTTGAGCTGTCGAAAAATGGCATACTCAATGACTGGTGTTGCATTATGCCAGTCAAATCCTGCAGTCCTTGAGATGGTCAACCACACCAACCCTTCTCCATGTCTCTTCTGCACTGTCAAGTTCAGCTGAACTCCAGACAATTGGTTCCACTCTTACCTATCAAATTGTAGCCAGAACATTGCCAGCAATGGTTTCTCTTCCTGCTGACTCTTCCTCATCTATATCCTGCATCTTGGTGACATAAGGTCAGCTACCCCACATATGACAGGGAGTTCACCCTCTCCACCAGCTCTCTTGACCCTTCCACTGCCTGTTTGTTGTTACATTGCTTGTCCAATATTCAGTCCTGCATGTAGCACCTGCCAAAAACTCTAACCTCACCACCTATTCCATCCCTTCCCCAGTTCTCAAAACTGAACAAGACTGTTTATAGCCTTGTTGTCCTACTTGAACATACTTACTTCCACCTCTACTTCCAAACATCTGCTTCTAAAATCCTCCTTGATTACAATACTCATCTAACCGGTCTACTTTCCTTCATCCTTTATAAACCAGCATATCCAAAACTTTTCTGCATGGTAAGCTCCACTTATCCATCATCCTCGTGTCCGCAGACAATGGCATGCATCCACTGGATCTGGTTCTACAACTCAAATTTAAAAGTGTCACCTGGAGTTTATAATTCTCTTGATGGTCTTGCCCCTCCCCATCTCTGCAACCTCCTACAATCCTCCGAAAGCTTTGCATTCTCACAACTTATGCAACCACACAACTGGAAGGCATGTCTTCAGCCTTTGAAACCAAAATCTTTCAAAATCCCATCTGAAAACTCTCAAACTTCACACCTACCTCATTTTATAGCCTTGCTTAAAAACCATCTTTCAGCCACCTTTTTGGGTTCAGCCACTTCTACTGTTGTTACACAAAGTGGTAATTCCTTCAAGGTATACTTCATTCAAATCACAAAATGAGTTTAAAATGCTAATTTTAAGATATTAATTTGAAATTAAGTAACATTTACTAATGACCACCAAAATAAATAAAACTTGCATTTAAATAGCATCACTCATCTTCAAAACAGCCTAAAGCACGCTACAAATAATTAATTATATTCAAGCGATCGCAGTGCATAGGTTAATTCAGGAGGCACATTGCACACAGCAGGCTCTCACAAACAGCAATCAAATAAATAATCAGCTAATCTGTTCTGGTGCTTACAGTTGAAGAATAAATGATGACTGGGCATGAAATCCCCTGCTCTTCTGCGAATGTCATCGGATATTTTACAGACACAAGAAAAGCATGCAGGGGTTCAGTTTACATCTCAACTGAAATTTGGCACCTTCAGACCTGATGATGCTTTCTCAATCTTGCAATGAAGTGTCTGCCTAGATTATTTACTGAAGTCTCAAAGTGGTACTGCCACCTGCACGTACTGAAATAAAATGGGCTGTTGGAGCAGAGCTGTCAAGAAGTTGTGATAAAATGGAAATTAAGGTACCTAATAAGTGGGAAATTGTTTGGGAGATGGACTGATTGAGGTCCTTGATATGCAATTAGCCTAGCAACAGTATAAACAAATATTTACCTAAGCAAGTGGATTACAACAGGGTATAGAATTTCAGGAATTAAAGCAGACGGTAAAAGTTCAAAAGAGAAAATGAGGTTAAATTTCATACTTGCATTCTAAAAGTGTGATCTCATGTAAGAAAGGTCATTAAGAGGAAACTCTATAAGATTAGTTCAGATAAGAAAAGATCAAAAGAAAATGCAGTAATCAGCGGAAGGGACCATTCTATAAGCTGAGGTGAGGTGAGTAGAGATGATCCAAGATCGTAGCCACTCACAGCAGCAAACAGGAAGTGTGTTCACTCCAAACAAGCTATTGCCTGTGGAATGCTGTTTGAACTGCCAGTTGTTGATATTTGAAAGCAGAAGCAATTCCCAAAAGAGATATAGGTGCAGAGTGTGGTAACTATTGCTGGACTTTGCTTATAGTGTTAAAACCTATGGGATAGTGTTTGGGGAAGTTTAGCTCCGAGTTTAGGAAAATAGAGGGGTTTAGAACTGGGTCAATTTAATGATGTCTAGTCATTATTGTAGTTAAGTGTTTATTAGTTGTTTTTCTTGCTGTCTGTTTTGCTGTTTAATAAACACTTATTTTGCTTAATAATTACAAGACTGTAACATTGTTGACTGGTCTTCACATCTTTCCTCGCGTTGCACCAAATTGCAAAAAAATACATTAGGAACAAGCTTTCCAAGTTTCCCTTCCGGGGCTTGGAATACCCTAGCATTTAACATCAGCTGGGTTAACAGAGCCCATTAGCAAAGCAATCATTCTTTGCTTCTTATTTAGATAACCATGAGGATATTTTTCAAGCAGTGCCAAAACAGGGTGGGCCCAAGGTGGCAGTGGCACAGGCCTGGGTTCGAGAGTCCCAAGAGAAATTTCCTGGACAGTTTTCTGCGCAGCCTCCAGTAGTCCCTTTACCAAGACTTCTCCTCAATACCCAATTCAAATGATTGCATCAGGTGGGCCTTAAACATAAGTGGGTCATTGATTTTTTTAAATGCTGGCCATCAATTTCTCAAGTGAAAATTGGGCAGCAGCAATTGAAATTCGTGCCTCACTGCTCAACAAGGAAGCTATTCTCTTAAATCTGCAGCTCATGCATTTTAAAAAAAATCAGGAGATTCAGGTGTCAGCTGTCTACGCCAGCATTTACTGCCCATTCCCATTTGCCCTCAAGCTAACGGTGGTGAGCTGCCTTCTTAAGCTGCTGAAATCCATGTAGTGCAGATACACCAACAGTGCTGTTAGGGAGGAAGTTCCACGATTTTGACCCAGCAACAGTGAAGGAACAGCAATATAGTTCCAAGGAGGGTGTATGACTTGGAGGGGAACTTGCAGGTGGTGATGCTCCCATGCATCTGCTGTTTTTGTTCTTCCAGATGGTGATGAAAGGTGTTACCTGAGGAACCTTGGTGAGTTCCTGCAGTGCATCTTGCAGATGGTAAACATTGCTACCACTGTGCATCGGTCGGGAAGGGATTGGATGTTTGCGGATTGGGTGCCAATCAAGTGGACTGCTTTGTCCTGAATGGTGTTGAGCTTCTTCAGTGTTGGAGCTGTACTCATCAGGCAAGTGGAAAGTGTTCCATCACACTCCTGACTTGTGCCATGTAAGTGGTGAACAGACTTTGGGAAATGAATTGGGGAGTTACTCACTGCAGGATTCCAAGTCTAAGACCTGTTTGTCTAGCCACTATAATTATATGGCTAGTCCAGTTTAGTTTCTGGTCAACAGTAACCCTACAGGATGTTGATAGCAGAGATTCAGTGATGATAATGCCTTTCAAGGGGCAATGGTTAAATTCCCTTTCGTTGGAGATGGTCAGTGCCTTGTACTTGTGTAGCGCGAATGTTACTTGCCACTTGTTAGCCCAAACCTGGATACTGTCCAGGTCTTGCTACATTTGGACATGGACTGCTTCAGTATGTGAGGAGTCATGAATCATGCTGAACATTAGTGAACATTCCCACTTCTGACTTGGTGTTTGAAGGAAGGTCATTAATCAAGCAGCTAAAGATGGTTGGCCAAGAACACTACCCGAGGAACACAGTGATCTTTTGGAGCTGAGATGACTGACCTCCAACCACCACATCATAACCAGTGGAGAGTTTTCCCCCGATACCCACTGACTCTCGTTTTGCTCGGGCTCCTCGATGTCAGACTTGTTCAAATACACCCTTGATGTCATGGGCAGACATTTTCACTTCAACTCTGGAATGCAGTTCATTTGTCAATGTTTGAACCAAGGAATTAATGAGGTCAGGAGGCAAGTAATCCTGGCAGAACCCAAACTAAGCATCAGTGAGCAGATTGATAAGCAAGTACCATTTAATAGCTCTGTGGATGATCCCTTCCATCACTTACTGATGATTGAGTGTCGATTGATGGGGCTGTAATTGGCCAAGTTGGATTTGTCTTCCTTTTTTGTTATGGACATATCTGGACAATTTTCCACATTGCAGGGTAGATGCCAGTATTGTAGCTGTACAGGAACAGCTTGGCTAGGGACATGGCAAGTTCTGGAGCACAAGGCACAAGGTAATATTGCTGGAATATTGTCAAGGCCCATAGCCTTTGCAGTACCCAGTGTCTTCAACCTTTTTTTGATATTACGTAGAGTGAATTGAATTGCCTCAAGATTGGCATTTGTGATGCTGGGACTTCCGGAGGCGGCAGAGATTCATCATCCACTTGGCACTTCCAGCTGTTGCAAATGCTTCAGTTTTATCTTTTGCATAGATGTGCTGCCCCCCCCCCCTTTATTGATGATATGGATGGGCGTGATGCTCCTCCTCCAGTGAGTTAGCTGTCCCCCAACATTCACAACTGGATATGGCAGGATTGTAGTGCTTAGATCTGATCTGCTGGTTGTGGAATAGCTTAGCTGTCTGTCATTTGCTGCTTACACTGTTTAGCCCACTAGTCCTGTATTGTAGCTTCACCAGTTTGAATTTTAGTTATGCCTGATGATGCTCCTGTCATGCCCTCCTGATTGAACAAGGTTGAACACCTGGCTTGATGGTAACAGAGTGAGAATATGCCATGAGGTTACAGTACAGATCAAGTACAATTCTACTGCTACTGATGGCCCACAGCACCTCATGGATACCCAGTCAGGAGTTGCTACATCTGTTCAAAATCTAGCCCATTTAGCATGATGGTAGTGCCACACAACACGATGAAGGGTATCTTCAATGTGGAAGTGGGACTTTACTCCACAAACACTGTGCAGTGGTCACACTATTACTCATACTGTCACTGATGTATCTGCAGAAGGCAGATTGGTGAGGATGAGATCGTATGTTTTCCACTCGTTTGTTCCCCCACCACAGACCGTCCAGCAACTATGTTCTTCAGGACTCGGCCAGTTTGGTCAGTAGTCATGCTACCAAGCCACTGTTGGTGATGGGACATTGAAGTTGATTCCTTATGACTGTGCCAGGCTGTTACTTGACTAGGCTGTGAGGCAGTTCTTCCAACTTTGGCACTAACCCCTAGATGTTACTAAGGATGGTCAACAGGGCCGTGTTTGCCGTTGTCGTTTCCGGTGTCCAAGTCAACATCGAATGGTTAATCCAGTTCCATTCCTTACAGACCTCATGGTGGTTAGGGACAACTGAGTATTTTGCTAGGCCATCTCAGAGAACAGAGAACACATTGTTGTGAGACCTAGAGTCACATGTAGCCCAAACAAGGTATGGACAGTAGATTTCCGTCCCTACAGGACATTAATGAACCAGTTTTTATAACAATCGACTGGTTTTGTGGCGATCACTTTTAATTCCAGATTTGTAAGTCCACCCAAAGTGCTGCTCAGAATGGCTATAAACCTACAGTATTTCTGTCACCAATGCTGCAAAAATTCAACATGTTTTTAAACTGGAGGGTCTTTTAAAAACTGTAAAACGAGGAACTCAATATTTGAAGGGGAAACTTTTGGTTAAAATGTGTTTAAACTTTTGTTAGATTGCATTCACATTTGCAAACGTAAACAGATAATGCACCTACAAAATTTCCTTCAACCCAAGGGCTTTGTTCAAAACTTGATGCCCATGAGTATCATGGAATTACACGAGGAAAATCTGAGATTTAATTGTTCCATCTACACTATTTATGTCAAGACGGAACTCAGTAAAAAGGAGTGATTGGATTTCCAATTAGAATCAAGGTACAATGAAAATGGGGCTTCTAATAGCATGACAGAGTGCTATATGAAAACAAGCTATGAACACTTGAATAGATTACCTCTTCTCTGGGTTGTCTGCTGTCATTATCACCTTCAATTCGCACTCTCACTACACCCGATTTATCCACTATCTCCTGAATAACCTTACCATTTTTGCCAATAACTTTTCCTGCAATCAAAATGAGAAAGCATTAGTAATTTCATTTCAATTACATATTTGAAATGTTAACCATTACCTGTTGCTAACACACACAAAAGCCAAACTAAATAAAAGGGATGCTTTCTCAATGATCTTCACTAATCATAGGGAGCAATATCCATAGATCTCATGGTTCTCATGCATGAATCAAGAGTTTTACATAAACTGTTTGCTGCTAAAGTATCTGCCAATTGTCCTCTAACCTTTGATCCATATTCTGCATCTGAACCCTGGGGGTAGTCAAATGGACCACATTGATATTTTCCAGTCAGGAAGATTCCTAACAGAGTAATAGGGACAGATCAAACATGCGCTATTATCTGCCGTGACTAAATATAACTAAGAAAATAGTCAGAAGATAATTTTCACAAATCAAAACTGAGTGAATCGTTGCATTGAAATAAAAGACAAGCATCCTAAACTAATGCTGCATATTTGACAATGCAGCAAAATTGCAATATAAAGGAAGGCAATTCGACCCATCTTAACTCATCCATCCCATCAGATCTTGCTGTCCTCATCATGGTATTCAGTGGCTGGCCTCTCTACCACTGCACCAAAAGTCAACCTAACATGTTGATCATTGCACATTTATAACTACCTGATAAAAGTTCTAAATTTTACTTTTATTAGTTCAAGACTGTGTCATGTCTAACTGCCACAATTTGAAACAGTGCTGTATCGAGTTATTCCGTACTATTTACAACCTTGTATGCATCTACTAAGATCTTAAATGAATCATCTTTTTTAAACGCTCAGAGGTGGAAATGTTGCTCGTCACCGATCAGCCTATGTCTGAATGTTGTCCAGGCTTTGCTGCATGTGGGTACAAACTGCTTCAAATCTGAGCGATTGCAAATGGAACTCAAGACTGCAATTATTAGCCAACTATCCCACTTCTGACCTTATAATGGAGAGAAAGTCATCAATGAAACAGCTAATGATGATTGGGTCTAGGACACTGCCCAAGGAATTCTTGCAACAATGTTCTGGGGCTGAGATCGCTTGTCTCCAACAACTACCAACCATCTTCTAATGTGTTAGATATGATTGCAGTCCGTGGAAAGTCTCCATCTGAATCTCATGATTCTAATTTCTCTAGGACTCCTTAGTGCAATGTTCAGTCAAATGCTGCCTTGATACCAATGAGAGTCACTTGCACTTCATCCCTGGAATTCAATTCTTTTGTCCATGTTTGGACTAATGCTGTAATGAGGTCTAGAGACATGTGGTCCTGACGTAATCCAAACTGAGAACTTGTAGTGCCGCTTGTTAAGCCCAGTCAACAACATCATTTCATTTTAAGATGGTGAGTAGGCTAATGAGCAGTGACTCATTGGATTGAATTGGTCCTGCTTTCTGTGATTAACAAAAACTTTGAGCAGAGTGAGGCTAACTGACTTGTACTCTATAGTTTAGGTTAAAATAATTTGCTATTTGTCTGCCTAACTAATGTTCTGCAGTCTTGCATGTTGAATTTCAAGTTGCCTAAAACACCTAGAAAGTCTCACCTTCATTCTTAGCTATTTTGTTACCCTTCATGCCATATTATTGTCCATTTTAATTATGCACTACTTACCAACTAAATCCCTGGGAACTTGAACAGAATCCTCCAAAAACTCAAGATAACTTCTCGCCTTCTGGACTGCCTCCTCAGTCTGTAAACAGATCATTAGGCAGTTCACCGATTGTACTGATTTTGTGAAATATTGTATGCATGATGACCAGTTGTATTGTCTGCATCTTCATTCTGATCATTTCTGCTATCCTGCCCCTCCTTATACAAATACTGACACCCAGAAGTCTCAAAGAAAAGTCAAGTTTCAGCTCTTGTTCTCAATTAAATACCATGGGGCTATTTTATTTTTGCTTTGAAAGATCTCATTCTGCGATGTTATTTTAATTCCATTAAGAATATAAAAATATTTGCTGTTTTGTGTGTGTATCATGTATGTAGCCATTTTGGCAAATTATATTTTTGGGCAAAAAAGGGCAATATCAATAATCACAATATAATGCTCCTATTGTGGTTAATTTATGCAGAATTAATTCAGTATCTGTTGACTGAAAGATACAAGGTTAAGTTTGGGGAAAATGTTTTTTCTAAAGTTATCACCCCACATCCACAGTTCTTTTTTAAAACTACATACTTATAACCGTATAGACTAATTTGTAAATATTTACAATATTTCTACTCTTATAAAGGCAATATTTCAGAGTTGCCCCAATTGGACAGATGATGATGGACTGCATTTGTCCATGGTGGCACAGTGGTTGGCACTGCTGCCTCACAGTGCCAGGGACCTGGGTTTGATTCCCAGCTTGGGTCACTCTGTGTGGAGTTTGCACATTCTTCCCATGTCTGTACGAGTTTCCTCCGGGTGCTCCGGTTTCCACCCACAGTCCAAAGAGGCAGATAACACTGACAAAACATAGACCTTCATAAAGCTGTTCATATGCTAATTGTGTCAAGTAGGGAATTCCAAGATTTTAAACGCAACTATGATGAAGGAACAAAAGTCAACAAGTCAGAATGGTGTTACGATTTGGAAGGGAACTTGAAAGTGATAGTGTTGCCAAGATCTTGCGTTTCTGAGGTGCTACATGTTGCAGGGCTGGGTGTTGCTGTCAAAGTAACTTGATCAGCTGTTGCAATGCACACAGTAGAAAATAAAATCTGCAGCCAGTTTGCAGTAGAAATCCTCACCAAACATGCCTAATGAAATGTAGTGTCTTGGTTACATTCTGGGCTCCAGCATCTAGTAGTTAACACTGAAACAAAGTTGCTTCCCTTATGATGCCCAAGAGGATTCAAGTAATATTCCCACACTTTTCCGAAGGGGAAGTTGGCATACCAGCTGCCTGGCCACATTTACTTAGAATATGTCCAAGTAAAGCTCTTTTTCAGATAAAGAAATTTGGGACTCAATATCAACCAGAACTAGGTTCAAAAGTAATTGGTCAAACTACATGAACATTTGACTTGAAGCAAAACTTAACCCAGCAACTGTTTTTCCAGACTGGAAAGTGGTAGACAGTAGTGTTCCCAAAGATCCTCCAAACTTTTTATGCTATATATAAATAAACGTCTTGCATCTTGGAAAGCGGAGTAAAATTTCAAAATTTGCCAATAACTTGGAGGAGAGGCAGACAGAGAAAATGATACGAATTGCCTGCAACATGATGTAGTTAGCCTAGCAGAATGAACAAACAAGCAGCAGATGGCATTTAATACAGGGAAAAATGTGCAGTATTGCATTTTGGCAGAGGGGACTTATGGCATAATTCAGCACTTGCCAAGCTTTTTTCCCCCCAGGGTTGGACCCTTTTCAAAGTTCATGAAGCTTTGATCCCTCAGAAACCTGTGTGGGGGGCAAGTTGGGAGAGATTGGAGTGTGGAAGGGCTGGCAAGAAAGCAAGACATGCGAGAGCAGAGGGACAACTTTTTAAATCTTCACTTTTTTTTAAAAACTTGCCTTTTCGGTGGGTTTCTTACAACAGGAATCAGGCCTTAAGCATCAGCGATTTAACTGGTGACCAGAACCAGAAGGACTTCTGGAGGTGTTGACCCGTTAGAGAAAATCTCCATTACAAGAGAGGAAGTGTTAGGTTTTTTAGGGAACATTAAAACTGACAAAGCCCCAGGGCCTGATGGCATCTATCCTCGACTGCTCAGGGAGACAAGAGGTGAAATTGCTGGGCCTCTGACGGAAAGCTTTGTCGCTTCTTTGGACACGGGTGAGGTCCCCGAGGATTGGAGGATAGCGAATGTGGTCCCGTTGTTTAAGAAGGGTAGCAGGGATAACCCAGGAAATTATAGGCCGGTGAGCTTGACGTCCGTGGTAGGGAAGTTGTTGGAGAGGATTCTTAGAAACAGGATGTATGTGCATTTAGAACGGAACAATCTCATTAGTGACAGACAGCATGGTTTTGTAAGAGGGAGGTCGTGCCTTACAAATTTGGTGGAGTTTTTTGAGGAAGTGACAAAAACGGTTGATGAAGGAAGGGCCGTGGATGTCGTCTATATGGATTTCAGTAAGGCATTTGACAAAGTCCCACATGGCAGGTTGGTTAAGAAGGTTAAGGCTCATGGGATACAAGGAGAAGTGGCGAGATAGGTGGAGAACTGGCTTGGCCATAGGAAACAGAGGGTAGTGGTCGAAGGGTCTTTTTCCGGCTGGAGGTCTGTGACCAGTGGTGTTCCGCAGGGCTCTGTACTGGGACCTCTGCTATTTGTGATATATATAAATGATTTGGAAGAAGGTGTAACTGGTGTAATCAGCAAGTTTGCGGATGACACGAAGATGGCTGGAATTGCGGATAGCGAAGAGCATTGTCGGGCAATACAGCAGGATATAGATAGGCTGGAAAATTGGGCGGAGAGGTGGCAGATGGAGTTTAATCCGGATAAATGCGAAGTGATGCATTTTGGAAGAAATAATGTAGGGAGGAGTTATACAATAAATGGCAGAGTCATCAGGAGTATAGAAACACAGAGGGACCTAGGTGTGCAAGTCCACAAATCCTTGAAGGTGGCAACACAGGTGGAGAAGGTGGTGAAGAAGGCATATGGTATGCTTGCCTTTATAGGACGGGGTATAGAGTATAAAAGCTGGAGTCTGATGATGCAGCTGTATAGAACGCTGGTTAGGCCACATTTGGAGTACTGCGTCCAGTTCTGGTCGCCGCACTACCAGAAGGACGTGGAGGCATTGGAGAGAGTGCAGAGAAGGTTTACCAGGATGTTGCCTGGTATGGAGGGTCTTAGCTATGAGGAGAGATTGGGTAGACTGGGGTTGTTCTCCTTGGAAAGACGGAGAATGAGGGGAGATCTAATAGAGGTATACAAGATTATGAAGGGTATAGATAGGGTGAACAGTGGGAAGCTTTTTCCCAGGTCGGAGGTGACGATCACGAGGGGTCACGGGCTCAAGCTGAGAGGGGCGAAGTATAACTCAGACATCAGAGGGTGGTGGGGGCCTGGAATGCGCTGCCAAGTAGGGTGGTGGAGGCAGGCACGCTGACATCGTTTAAGACTTACCTGGATAGTCACATGAGCAGCCTGGGAATGGAGGGATACAAATGATTGGTTTAGTTGGACCAAGGAGCGGCACAGGCTTGGAGGGCCGAAGGGCCTGTTTCCTGTGCTGTACTGTTCTTTGTTCTTTGACTTGGAAACTTTAGAGAGACGGTTCACCAGGATGTTGCCTGGTCACGAGGGTCTTGGCTATGAGCAGAGGTTTAATAAACTAGAATGTTTCTCTGGGGGCTAAGGGGAGACCTGATAGAGGTGTACAAAATTATGAGGGGCAAAGACAGGGTGGATAATCAGATGCATTTTCCAAGGCTGGAAGTATCAATTACAAGGGGGCAGAGGTTCAGGGGGGAAGGGGGGGCGGTGCTCAACCTATAAAAAGCTCGGTCCCAGCTAGAGAATTGTGTCCAGTTCTGGTCAGCATAGCTTAGAGAAGGCACATAAGAAAAAACTATCCTCATACAAGGACTGGGAACACAGATGTAAGATTTTGTGCAAAAGATGCAGGGGGAATGCGAGGAAGGACTTTTTGTTTATAAAGCACAAGTGGTGATGATCTGGAATTCATTGCCCATGGGCAAAAATAAAAGTAAGTTAGATTGGCATTTAAAACGAAATAAACTTGCAGGGCCACAGAGATCAAGCAACCTCGTTCTGTGCCATAAAGAATTCTGTTTCTCCTCGAGGTAGAAAAGGCAGTTCTGAACAATTCAAGAGAAACTGTATGAATTGTATTTGTGCAGACACTTCATAGAAAGGTTGTCTTGGTCATCTCAAAGTAATCTAATCAAAAAGTAATTCAATTCCAAGGTTCCATAAATCTGCAACATCTTTTTAAATCAGTTTTATTGGTCACTTCCTTTAAAAGTTCTTTGGAGGGAGAATAGCAAGTTCTTTTTCATGCCCATCACTTTAACTGTCAAGGTGTTCAAAAAAAAATCCGTGAGCTTACCTCGCCATAAATCCTGAATGTACCTGTTTCTTCATCAAGTTCAATTGCTGTGACACCAGAAACTTTTCTTGCTTGCTGAATATTGGAACCATGGGTTCCGATTGCTAGACCCATAAGATCCTCTCTGACAGTAAATTCCTCTTGGAATGCAGCTGCCAGCTGCTTGGTACTCTGGTAGTTAAAAATCAAAGAGATAAATTATTTTTTAAAAGAAACAAAATAGGAGAAGTAGACCATTTGGCCCATCGAGTCTGTTCTGCCATTCAATAAGATCACAGCTGATCTTGTTTGTGTTGAATTCCACATTCCCATCTATCCCTAACCTTTGATTCCCTTGTCCAACAAAAATCTACCGATCTCTACCTTAAAAGTATTCAGTGACCTTACCTCTACCGCCTGCTGAGGTAGAATTCCAAAGTTGCACAACACTCAGATTTCTCCTCATCTCTGTCCTATGAGGGCAACCCCTCATTTTAAAACAGTGTCCCCTAGTCCTGGACTCACCCACAAGAGGGAACATCATATCAGATGATGCAGAGCAGACAGTAGGCCATGAATAAACAGTGCACAGAGAGCAGTTTAAATAGGAATATTAAGTTCTTTTTTATAAAAAAAAATAATTTTGCACAAAACCTGGTTTGCGGCAAGCTTGAATATTAATGATTTGATTGGTAGCAATTAAAATTTGCTGACACATGCAATTAAAATTTCCAACAATGAAACACTACTTACACAATGCAAACAACGTAAACACCCTGAATCCCTAATTTAACACAGTAGCATTGTATATATTGTATCAATGCCATGGAAGAGGTGAATGGGAGTTCAAGTTCTGAATCTGAACTATGCTGTGAAGAGACGTAGATAATTGGAACTGGAACACCTCACTAATCAATTGTGAAGCATCCTTGGGCTACCGATGTAGCATTACTGATGGTCTCTCAGAATATCACCGATCCTCTTGATAGAAGAATATAAATGAACAATATAATAGAACAAAATAATTCAAAACAGCTTGAATATCCAAGGTGCACAATTTTTAGCAGTCATTTCTATGCACTCAAACTGAAGTGTTCAAGTACTCTTAAGGAAAAAAAGATTAAATCGTCAATTGGTTTGCCAAATGAAGACAGTTTACTTTGGTGACATACGCCCATTGGTACTAATGTGAAGGAACATTTTGAATATGAACACTTGAACTAGCATAGCTAGCCATTCAGTTTTTTCCTCTGCAGCCAACCACATATATATAAGCCCTCACTAACACCAACCCATTAATTCCCTTGTACAATTTTTCCATGTCTTAATGCCAAACCTGTAAACATTTAATCAGAGTTGAATCAGGAATTTTTTTTGTGGAATGCTGCAAATGAATCAACATATGGTATACAATGCAGCAATTTATTAGGAATATAGGATGAGAATTTGGTTGTTTCGCCCGTCATTCAATGAGATCGTGGCTGACCTGTGGTCTAACTCCATATATTCACTTTTGCCCAAATGTCTTAATACTTTCAGATAAAAAAGCCATCAAGCTCAAATTTAAAAATCAATAATTCATCTAGCATCAACTGCTGTTGGGGGAAAAGTTTCAAACTTCTACCAACTTTTCTCCATAGAAATATTTCCTAATTTAACTTTAAAAAGGTCTAATCTCTTAAACAATGCTCCCAGTCCGAGACTCCCCAACCAGCAGAAATAGATTTCTCTACTCTATCTGCCCCCCTGAACATCCTGAAAACATCAATCAAATTCCCTTCAACCTTCTAAATGCAGGGGACTACAGTTTGTGTAATCTCTTCTTCTAATTTAGCCCTTGGGATTCAGATATTATTCTATTAAATCCATACTGAACATCCTGCATGGTCAAAATATCTTTCCTAAGGAATGGTACCCAGAACTGCTCTCAGCACTTACAAGTTTGGTAGAACCAGAGGTTTGCATAGATCTACTCCCTTGTACTCTAGTCCCCTATATCTAAAGGCCAGTATTCCATTAGCCTCTGATCATTTTCTGCATCTGTTTGTGATATGTTAATAATCTACCTACTTGGACCCTCAAATCTCTTTGGGGCTCCATTGTTTCTAGCTTTTCACTGCACTGCAAGTTTCTATGAGAAATTCTGAACAACTTAGAATCTAGTTACTTGAGAAACTGCACTTTGCTCTTGGCAGTATGTCGTTTTCATCCTCTTTTTCACAGAAAAAAACACTATGCAACTTGAGCTAGATTCTCCTTTTCCAGAATTTCTAGGAGAAATGATGGGTGGTCTTTTTTTAAAAATATACTCTCTCCATTAGTTTTCCCTCAATGAATCCTATTCTCTTTTAGGCCAGAATTATTTCTCCTCTTATTTGCCATTCTTTAAAAAAATTTTCATTCCTTCAATTTAGAATTATTTTAAAATCACAATAAAAGCATATTTGCAGAGTTTGAAAAGTAGCGCTCCCAAGAGGTAGATGCGAATTCAATTTCTTTCTCTGCCTAGTTCCCAATCTGAGTTATCCTATAAAGTGGATAAGTGGAGTTAGAACATCTCACCAATCAGCTGTGAAGTACCTATCGGCTACCAATGATGGTTTCTCGGAGTACCACCCATCCTCTTTCTGGCAGAATATAAAAATTTAACAGAACAAAATAATTCTACACATCTTAAATTTCCAAATTGGATAAAGTAGTGCCATTATTTGCTGTTAGAAGTCTCACAACACCAGGTTAAAGTTGGACTTTAACCTGGTGTTGTGAGACTTCTTACTGTGTTCACCCCAGTCCAATGCCGGCATCTCTACATCATTATTTGCTGTTTCCAGCTTTACTGTTTATTCTCATCTTACACATTGTATGTACAACATTTCTCCCTCTAATCAAAGAAATATAATTGTTGCTACTGCTCAGGCTACAATTTTAAGCGATTGTGCATTATAGGACACCAAAATATACCCCCTTCTGTGAAGGGTATATTGAAGTACACTGCAATTTCCTATCAATTAGGTATTTTCTCATCTACTCAATCTGTTTTCCAACAACATGAGCCAATAACCTCTGCAGAAGTCCTCTTCCGTAATTATTTAGGGTAGTTATAAACTCAAAAATAACAATTCCAAGTTAGTGAAGCACAATCTCGGTTTTATGATTGTTTCACACATTTAATTAGTGCTTTTGTTCAGTTATGTTTCCCCCAATAATTTTACAATTACAGCCAGCATGCTACCATGCATTTGCTTCCCAAGTGAAGCTTCTGGTCTTATCTATCTATCTAAAATAATCCCCATCCCCTAGCAGCAAATCTCTGAACAATTCTACCAAAGATTCTCCACTTCACTAAGACACTTCAAGCCTTGTGCGTTATGAATCACAGAAAAGATTCCATCAAGGCTGGTTTTGAAGCCTTCATCTTTCAATACTTCCTCTAATATCATGCGTCTTTGTTAACTCTAAAACTAGAAGAATCAAGGACTCCACAAATAATCATCAGCAAGGTTGTAGAAATTACTGGTGTTTAAAAATTCAGTATTATATTTTGATCATCTACACCTCTTACCAGGCTTGCCCATTACAGTCGAGTCTAATTTCTTCTTTGCCATTCAAACTGGCACAAACATGTAATTAAAAATAAAAGTTGCCACCACCCCTTTACATGTCATGTAATTTTTATATTAATATACTTTACATCCTTCAACTCCAGAAAAGGAAAGCCATTGATTAAAAAGCCACTCATAACAATCTTTGAAAATAAGCTTTAATGGGACAATATGTTTGCTTACCTCCAAATGTTTTGTTGCCTCTTCATTCCTGGACACAAGCATGAGCTTTGTACGGATGCTACGCAAGTGCATATCACTAAGAATGCTAACTCTCTTCACTGTGGCCTCTTTGGTAGACTAGGTTTAAAAAAAATAATCTGTGTAATTTTCAGAAAGCAAAACTTAATTCTTAAAAATTCCAGCAATGTTCCACCTACATAGTTACTTGCAGCTTCTTACTAGCATACTGAGTCAGGCACATCCACTAAATAGTGTGCATTTAACTGCAAGAGTTGCCCTTCTAATCAGATAACAGCATATCATATTCATTTGCCCAATAATCATTTATCTGAAATCAAAACTATTTATTAAATTTCCATGATTGCAACACTTGTATAAAAATGTAAGTAGTCATACAGCTACTGAAGTCTGCTTCCATTCCCATCCTATTTCTACTCCCTTGTTTCCCTTAGCACCCTGTCTCTGTCTTAAGAATACTCAATGAATTAGCATCCAAAGCTCTGTGGTGGAAATTCTAAAGATTCAGAATCCTCTGGGTAAAGACAATTCTCCTCATCAGAGCCCTAAATGACTAACCCACTTATCTAAAGACAATTACACCCCAAGCCTTACCACATCTACCCTATCTAGCCCTCAGAATTCTAAACATTTCAATTAGACCACCTCTCCCTCCAAAATCCAGAGTAGATAGACCCATTTCATTCAATTCCCAGTTCATGTGCCCCTTCTCACCCTTGGAATCAATCTAATGAACCTTTATTTCAACCCCTCAAAAGGTAAGTACATCCTGCCTTAGGTAAGGTGGTCAACACTACAGTGGTGTGGGCTCAGAAAAGCCTTATAATGTTAGCAAAAATCAGTTTTGAAAATCAAATCTAAACAAGTCTTCAATTCTTACCAAAACTATTAATTGGCCAGTGTCAGCGCTGTAGAAAATGCAGTCCGCTTCAGTTGCTTTTTTAAAATCTTTATGTGCATTTTCATGTGCACAGCTGGGTAAGAAAAAAAGTGTTAAATCCTTGCAATCAGAAACAAAAACAAGCATTATAGTCAAACTATTTTCCAAAGACAAAAGCCATACTTCAAACCAAATATGAAAACTGTGATGTTGGAGTAATTTAACTTTAAGGGTAATGAAAGCAAAGCCTTTTTTGGATCATAGAATGAAATACCATAGGAGGCAGCAAGTCAACCCACTGGCTCAGTGAAAAAGTAATCCATAGCTTCCACATGCCTACTCTTACCCCAGAGTTCTGAAAATCCTTCTTTTCCAAGTACGCATGTAATTCCATTCTAAAAGTTACCACTGTATCTGCTTCCATCAGTGTTTCAAATAATTGCAATCCAGATCATAACTCACCATGTAAATAAAATTTTCAACTTTGTCATCTCTCCCCCACCCACCATGGAAAAAGTTATTTATAATTTTGAATGCTTCTATTAAATCTCCTCAACCTTCTTTACTCAATGCAAGGCAATCCTAACCTCTTTTGAGCTTCCACATAAAATTCCTTATCCCTGGTATCTTTCTTGTAAAACACTTCTGCATATTTTTAAAGGCACTGACATTTTTCCCAAAATGTGGAAATAATCATGTTCTAGTGGAGTGACTTGTGGAATAGCATAACTTCCTTTCATACTCTACCCTCAATTTATAAAACATCCAAGATTTGTGCATATAAACTCTCAGGTTTCTCTGTTAATGCACCTGCTTTAGAATACCATTTAGTTGTTTTATTAGTTTCCCCTTTCTTCCTTACAAAGGTGTATCACTTCTGCATTAAACGTCATTTTTAGCCAATTTTGTACCCAACTCGCCACCTTACTTTTAATCCCACAGGCTTCAATTTTGGAACCAAATCCATTATGTGGCAATTCAATCACCTTTTGAAAATCCACATTCACAACATTAACTGCACTACCATTATCAACCTTCTCAGTCGCTTTATTTAAGATGCAATGCTCCAGATGTATACGGTTTAATTTATAAATCATCTATAGGAGGCAAATGCAAGAGCATGCAAGGACATTTTAATTCAGTGGTGGGCTGACATGTACTTAATTTGATTCGTGAAAAGTGTTTCCGACCCATGTTCTGCAATAACAACAATGAAAATGCTCAGTTATTGGGTTGACTACCACTCCAACATTGTGGAGAGAGGAAAAAAGGAAATTTTAAACAATTAAATGGTTACAACATGGACCTCTTCTCTACTTACGCTTCTTTTAAATCATCAGGAACATCAATCGTGCATTTGAAGAAAATATTCTTTGTAACTGCCTTGTTTGGGTTCATGGGCCGTAATCGCTCAAAAGTAACAATTTCATTGTACGTTGCATCACAGGCAGCATATTCAATTACATAAAACTGCACAGAACAAAAGGATATAAAACTTTGATACAATGCATTTTTGAATACAAGTTTACCTAAAAGTTAAAGGCATAGTATTTACTCTCTCCAGAAATGTTTAGTGCATACAAATCTAACATAAGCAGATTTTTTTTTATTCATTCGTGGGACATGGGCGTCACTGGCTGGCCAGCATTTATTGCCCATTCCTTGTTGCCATTGGAAGGCAGTTGAGAGTCAAGCACATTGCTGTGGCTCTGAAGTCACATGTAGGTCAGACCAGGTAAGGACAGCAGATTTCCTTCCCTAAAAGGACATTAGTGAATCAGATGGGTTTTTCCGACATTCGACAATGGTTTCACGGTCATCAGTCGATTCTAAATTCCAGACTTTTAAAAATTGAATTCAATTTCCACCATCTGCCATGGTAGGATTTGAACCCGGGTCCCCAGAACATTAGCTGAGTTTCTGGATTAACAGTCTGGCGATAATACCACTAGGGCATCGCCTTCCCATTAAATAGCAAGCACTTATCTGAAATAACTTCACATTTGTTAAAAACCCAAAAGGTTTGGGGTTAACCTGTGTAACACATTGCAAATTTAAGTCTTTAAAGAACGCATCTTCCAGAGTTTACTCAAAGTGTTTCAAACATTCAATCCAATTTTCCATTAGAAGATGTAATAAGTGTCTGGTTCAACCATCCTTTGTGACAAAGGACATCTCTCCTCTTTGGTCAGTCACCATTTTAAATTGATGGTCCATCACTAACTCAAGCAAAAAGAACAAAAAAGAGTCTTCCCCAATTCACACTATCCAAACATGTTGTAATTCGACAAATCTTCATTTAAAGCTTCTTTTAGCTTTCTCTGCTGCAGTAGAAATTGCTGCAGTGGAAATCATCCCTGTATCTCAAGTCTCCACTCATAAGTTTAGCTTCCCATCCCTGATTTTATCCTGGCGAGTCATAGAATCCCTACAGCGCAGGAGGCCATTCGGCCTATCGAGTCCACACCAACTCTCCATCAGAGCATCCCACCAAGGCCCACCTCCGTGATCCCACGTATTTACCCCACTAATCCCCCTAACCTATACGTCTGAACTGTGGGAGGAAACCGGAGCACCCAGAGGAAACCCACACAGACACAGGGAGAACGTGCAAACTCCACACAAACATGATGTGGAGATGCTGGCGTTGGACTGGGATGACACAGTAAGTAGTCTCACAACACCAGGTTAAAGTCCAACAGGTTTATTTGGAATAACGAGCTTTCGGAGCACTGCTCCTTCATCAGGTGAGACTTTAGCCTGGTGTTGTGGGACTTCTTACTGTGTCCACACAAACAGATAAGTCTAACTGGATAATCTCAATGGCTTTCATGTTTTCTTTTTTGATGTATTCATAACTGCTTACAGTATTCTTAGATGAACAAAAATTTTCTTCACACTTCCATTCTATGCCCAGATTTTTAAAACTATAACCCTAACATAATTTGAAATCCAATTTATGTTAAAACATTTCACAATCCAATTATTTTACTCAATCATCTCTCAATATTCTTAACTTACATCTCCTTTCATCATCCGAACCTTAGCAAGCCACCATCCACAGGGCTCTTGTTCATTTGCTCTAGAATAAACCTGGGAGAGAGGGGTGAAAAGCAAAGGAATAAAACAAGAGCTAATGATCCGTGTAAACATTTTAATTATTGCAGTCTATATGTTGATTCAAAAACTACCTGTGATTTAGCATAGTGAAGTAGCACAATCTCATTCGAGGAACCCAGGCTTAAAGAAACCACTACTGAATGGAGTAACAGTCAGCACTTATTGCTGGCTTATTGCAATGAATATCAAACAATAGTTCATATTTCTCTAATTTATTGACTATTACACTCAGCTACCATAAGAACGGAAACAGAAGATTGAAACTATACACCTACACAGCTGGGCAGTTAAAGATAAATATAGCGCTAAGATTTCCCCACCTTGTGTTTTAAAAGAATTTAGAAGACCTGAACAAATTTCTAAAAAGCATCATATCATATTTATCCTGATGCACTAATTTAGCACACATTTTAAAAATGATAATTCATTGCATGTTGATCACAACCTCATGTACACAACAGAAGACATAACCTACTTTGTGCTCCGACAGTAAGGTACAATTGTGAAGTATGCAACAGTTCTGTCCTGTTGTAACATGGCTTTTACTACCCTATATTTTCACTTGTTTTTGGGAGTTAAGGCTGTATTTCCAGCTATATCAATAAGGGAGACAAATGTAAAAAAGGTAGCATGCTCTTGAAAGTTTGGTTTGATCAAAGTCTATTTTTGAAAAATGACAATTCACAATTAATGATACTTCTTGATTTCCAGAGATAGCTCATAATTTTAAGCAATATTCACACCGATTGCATTTTAATACAATACTGTACTGAAATAAGTTTTGAACCCTTTTTCAATGTAACATACTGCAATTCAGGATGCAACATTATCTGAAGATTCCAATAACAAGTGAGAAAAAAAAAATCCAGTTTGGTCCACTTCTCCAATCATTCCCCATATGCCTGCAATTTTTTCTCCTTCATTTATTTATCCAATGCCCTTTTGAAAGCTACTGTTGAATCTGTATCCATCATATTATCAAAGAGTACCATTCGGTACAGAAAATGCTTTCCCCTATGTGCCTCTAACTCTTTTGCCAATCAACTTAAATCTGTGTTTTCTTGTTTCTTTCAGCTATTAGAAGCAATTTCTCAATGCTCTGTCCAAACCCTTCAAGATTTTAAACATCGGATCTCCTCTTAGCTTCTTTGCTCAAAAACACCACTACTCCAGCTATCTATCCACCGAACTATAATCCCCTCTTCCCTGGAACTACTCCAGTAAATTTCTTCCGCATCCTCACCAAAACCTGTGTCCTTCCAAGTATGGTTCCCAGATTTGGACACAATATTTATAGAAGTTTTGGACTTGCTGATAGTCATTAGCTACATTGCTAAAATATAGGAAGGCAATTTGATACCTTCTTTTTAAGTGGTTAAACAATAAAGTTTCTAAATGACCATGGTAAAAAGAAAATCACATATCGGTCATATTTCTTCCAAGAAGTATTCTCCACATATTCAGGAGTACAAAAGCATCAGTTGTACTTCCTTGGGGGATTCACAGTAAGGTGAATTTGAGATTTGAATAGCTAACCTTCATTATGCATATTGGGATTTGTATAGTTCCATGCGCTACAAGTTGATCTCATCAGCAAACTTGTAAACCTTGTTTACCTTGCAAGCTTGATGCAGAAATTGAGTGTATTAAAGCTATCCTGCGGGACAATGGCTATCCTGATCAGATCAATATTTGCTATTTGCCTAGGCAAGCTATAGTTGACAAATACCAGGTTGCTCATCCATTGGCCAACTCACTCTTGCCCTACATAGCTGTTATTACACCTGTGATATATTACATCCTTTAGTAATATACAAATTAACTGGATAGCTGTTCAAAAAAGTCTGGATGTGAGTGGTTGTCAAATGTAGAGATAAGGATACTCAACCTGTACTTTGTTGGATATAGCCTTTAGAAGAACATCTACTTTATATGATTTCATCTTTGTTCTGAGTTGTGGTCCACACACTCAGCCGCTCATTTTGCAAGCCCTTACCGAGAAAATCCACAAGTATTTGTAGACGATAGCTAGCCTAGGCAAATCCAACAACATCTGAATATCAAAACACAATTGGCCCCAAGGATTTTGGAAAAAGGAAACTCGACCTCTCAAGGGAAGTTTTTAGAAAAAAATTGTACTCCAACTGTTATCAAAAATATAATAACTGCGATTAGATCGCCAGCTAATCTGAAAAAATTGTGTTCAAATAAAAAGGTGCAAGACTACCCCCATGTTAACACAACCAAAGCCAAGAAATCGGAATAACTGGAATATTCCTTCACATATAATCTCAAAAAGAACAGCACCCCCTAGTTCTGGGCTGACTGACAAGAGGGAAACATCCTTTCTACTTCCACCTCGTCAAGACCATTCAGAATCTTTTATACTCAATCAAGTCACCCTTCACTCTTTTAAACTCCAATGGAAACGAGCCACACTGTATAACTTTTCCTTATAAGACAACTTGTTTATTACAGGTATCAATCTAGTCAAGCTACTCTGAAGCACCTCCAATGTATTTCCATCTTTCCCTGAAAGGAGGAAACCAAAACTACACACAGCATTCAAGTATCTTTATTCAAGCAGGGATAAGCCAAGTAATTACAGGCCAGTTAGTCTAACATTAGTGGTACAGAAATTATTGGAAAAAAATTCTGAGGGACAGGATTAAACAACACTTTGAAAGGCAAAATTGATCACGGATGGTCAGCATGGAATTGTTGGGGGGAGATCCTGCCCAACTAATGAGAGATTCTTTTTGAAAAGGTAACTAAATATATTGATGAGGATAGTGTAGTTGATATGGTTTACATAGTAAAGCCTTTGACAAGGTCCCACATGGAAGGCTGGTCCAAAAGGTTAGAGCCCATTGCAAGTTGGCAAATTAGATCCAAAATTAGCTTGTTAATAGGAGGCAAAGGGTGATCATGGAGGGCTGCTTTTGTGGTTGGAAGCCTTTGACCAGTGGTGTATCAAAGGGATCAGTGCTGAGACCCTTAGTGTTTGTTATGTACATTAACAACTTGGAAGCAAATGTAGGAGGCATAATTAGGAAGTTTGCAGATTACACAAAAATTAGTGGAGTTGTTGTTCGTGAGGGGTCTTAGGCTACAGACTGATATTGATCAGCTGGTAAGTTGAGCAGAGCAATGGCAAATGGAATTTAATCCTGATAAGGGTGAGGTGATGCACTTTGAGGGGTCTAATAGGGTAGGATGTACACAATGAATGATAGGTCCCTAATAAGTATTGAGGAATAAAAGGGATGTTGATGTACTACTCCAAAGATTCCTGAAGATGACAGCACAGGTAGATAGGGAGATGAAGGCAAACAGAATGCGTGCCTTCATTAGCCAGAGTATAGAATATAGGAGCAGGGAGATCTTGATACAACTTCATAAAACATTGGATAGGCCACAGATGCAACATTGTGTGCAGTTCCGATCAGCACACTACTGGAAGAATGTGATTGCACTGGAGAGGGTGCAGAGGAGATTCACAGGATGTTGTCTGGGATGGAAAGTTTCAGCTATGAGGAGAGACTGAATAGACTGGGTTTGCTTTCCCCAGATCAGAGGAGGGACCTGATATAGGTATACAAAATTATGAGAGACATAGAAAGGATTGATTGTAAGAATCTTTGCCCCATGGCAGAGGTGTCTAAGACCAGAGGGCACAGGTTTAAAGTAGCATTAAGTGCTTTAGAGGGGATCTGAGGAAAGATTTTTTCACTGAGGGTGGTGGAAATATGCACCATGCTGCCCGAAAGGGTGATGGAGGCAGGTACTCTTGCCACATTTCAAAAGCATCTGGACAAACATTTAAATCACCAAGGCATTGTAGGCTACGGACCAAGTGCTGGTAAATGGTATTAGTATAGAGATAGGTATTTGACGGTCGGCATAGACATGACAGGCCAAAGGGCATGTTTCTGTGCTGTAAGACTCTATATGGGCTCACCAATGCTCTGTATAACTGAAGCACAACATCCTACTTTTATGTTCAATTCTTCTTGTAATAAAAGGATAGTATTCCATTATCCTTAATTACTTGATGTACTGCATACTAACCTTTGCAACTTGGAATTTTACAGCCGTTCTCCACTTAAATAATACTGTGCTATTTCATCCTTCCTACCAAAGTGAACAATTTCACTTTATCCCACATGATACTTCATCTGCAGGATTTTTGCCCACTCACTTGGTTGTATCTATATCCACCTGAAACCTCACATCCTCTTCAGAACATAGGCCGGAATTTTACGGCCCTGCTCCCCCCATGGGAATCAGAGCGGGCGAGGGGCGGACAATGGAAAGGTCCAAGTGGGATTTTACGGTTTCAGGATGAGCGAGGCTGTAAAATCCTGCCCATGGTTTCTTTGAGGCTATAGGGATCAAGGGATATGGGGGGAAAGCAGAATCAGGGTATTGAATTTGATGATCAGTCAGAATGAATGGCAGAGCAGACTTGAAGGGCCTAATTGCCTACTTCTGCTTCTATTGTCTACATGTGTTTCCTACCTATCTTGGTGTCATCTGCAAATTTAGCTGCCATGCTTTCACTCCCTTCATCTAAGTCATTGAAATAATTTGTAAAAAGTTGAGGCCCCAGAACAAACCCCTGCATGATTCTACTTATCGCATCCTGTCAATCAGAAAACAATCTGTTTTCTGCCAACCAACCAACCAATCTTCTATCCATCCTAATATATTACCCTCAACATCATGATCTTTTATTTTCCACAATAACCTTTGATGTGGCAGCTTGTCAAATGCTTTCTGGAAATCTAAGTACAGCACATCTAAAGGCTCCCCTTTATCCATGTTACTCCTTCAAAGACCTCCAATAAATTGGTTAAACAGGATTTCCCTTTCACAAAACCATGTTGATTCTTCTTGATGACCGTAAGTTTCTCCAAATGCCCAGTTAACATCCTTAATGATTAATTCTAACACCTTTTCCACTGCAGTGGGGATCAGAAGAATAGGTCAGCAAGCATAGAGACTGGGGACGAGTATGGGGCCAAGACAAGGCTACCTAAGAGGAAGAGCAATCTGGGGGACGATGAACTCAGTGGGACTGGAGGTCTGGAGTGGATCTGCTTAAATGCAAGGAGCGTAACGGACAAGGCAGATGAACTTAGAGCCTTAATGCATGTGCGGAACTTGGATCTGGTTGTAGTGACAGAGACTTGGTTAAAAGGACAGGACTGGCAGCTGAATAATTCGGGGTATAAGTGTTTTAGGCGAGACAGAGGAGGGGCTAGAAGAGGTGGGGGAGTAGCAATACTGGTTAGGGAGCATATTACAGCGGTACAGAGGGTGGACAATTTGGAAGGATCATGTAACGAAACACTGGGTAGAGCTCAGAAACAGGAAGGACGCAGTCACTATGCTGGGGGTACATTACAGCCTCCCAACAGCCCACAGGAAGTTGAAGAACGGATACGTAAGGAGATTCTGGACAGGTGTAGAAAAAATAGGGTTGTTGTAGTGAGAGACTTTAATTTCCCTCATATAGACTGGAAATCCCTTAGGGCTGGGGGTCCAGACGGGGAGGAATTTGTAAAGTGTGTCCAGGAAGGTTCTTTGGAACAATATGTTGATAGTCCACCTAGAGAGGGGGCTATACTGCACCTAGTACTGGGGAATGAGCCCGGTCAGGTCATCAAAGTTTCAGTGGGGGAACATGTGGCCAACAGTGACCACAATTCTGTAAACTTTCGGATAGTCATGGAAAAGGATGAGTGTTGTCCTATGGGTAAGGTGCTGAATTGGGGGAAGGCTAACTACAGCCGGATTAGGTAGGATTTGGTGGCTGTTGATTGGGAGAAGGCTGTTCGGGGGTAAATCCACATCTGGCACGTGGGAGTCTTTTCAGGGGCAGTTGATAGGAGTGCAGGACAGGCATGTGCCTGTAAAAAGGAAGGACAGGAAAGGTAGGATTCGAGAGCCGTGGATAACCAGAGAAATTGTGGGTCTAATCAAAAAGAAAAAAGAGGCATACATAAGGTCCAGGCAGCCAAAAACAGATGAAGCACTGGAGGAATACAGAGAAAGTAGAAAAGAACTCAAACAGGGAGTTAGAACATAGAACATAGAACATTACAGCGCAGAACAGGCCCTTCGGCCCACGATGTTGCACCGACCAGTTAAAAAAAAACTGTGACCCTCCAACCTAAACCAATTTCTTTTCGTCCATGAACCTATCTACGGATCTCTTAAACGCCCCCAAACTAGGCGCATTTACTACTGATGCTGGCAGGGCATTCCAATCCCTCACCACCCTCTGGGTAAAGAACCTACCCCTGACATCGGTTCTATAACTAGCCCCCCTCAATTTAAAGCCATGCCCCCTCGTGCTGGATTTCTCCATCAGAGGAAAAAGGCTATCACTATCCACCCTATCTAAACCTCTAATCATCTTATATGTTTCAATAAGATCCCCTCTTAGCCGCCGCCTTTCCAGCGAAAACAATCCCAAATCCCTCAGCCTCTCCTCATAGGATCTCCCCTCCATACCAGGCAACATCCTGGTAAACCTCCTCTGCACCCTCTCCAAAGCCTCCACATCCTTCCTGTAATGTGGGGACCAGAACTGCACACAGTACTCCAAGTGCGGCCGCACCAGAGTTGTGTACAGTTGCAACATAACGCTACGACTCCTAAATTCAATCCCCCTACCAATAAACGCCAAGACACCATATGCCTTCTTAACAACCTTATCTACTTGATTCCCAACTTTCAGGGATCTATGCACACATACACCTAGATCCCTCTGCTCCTCCACACTATTCAAAGTCCTCCCGTTAGCCCTATACTCAACACATCTGTTATTCCTACCAAAGTGAATTACCTCACACTTCTCCGCATTAAACTCCATCCGCCACCTCTCGGCCCAACTTTGCAACCTGTCTAAGTCTTCCTGCAAACTACGACACCCTTCCTCACTGTCTACCACACCACCGACTTTGGTGTCATCAGCAAATTTGCTAATCCACCCAACTATACCCTCATCCAGATCATTAATAAATATTACAAACAGCAGTGGCCCCAAAACAGATCCCTGAGGTACACCACTTGTAACCGCACTCCATGATGAATATTTACTATCAACCACCACCCTCTGTTTCCTATCCGCTAGCCAATTCCTGATCCAATTTCCTAGATCACCCCCAATCCCATACATCTGCATTTTCTGCAGAAGCCTACCATGGTGAACCTTATCAAACGCCTTACTAAAATCCATATATACCACGTCCACTGCCTTGCCCCCATCCACCTCCTTGGTCACTTTCTCAAAAAACTCAATAAGGTTAGTAAGGCACGACCTACCTGCCACAAAACCATGCTGACTATCACCTATCAATTCATTACTCTCCAAATAACTATAAATCCTATCCCTTATAATTTTTTCCAACATCTTGCCGACAACAGAAGTGAGACTCACCGGTCTATAATTCCCGGGGAAGTCTCTGTTCCCCTTCTTAAACAATGGGACAACATTCGCTAACCTCCAATCTTCTGGTACTATACCAGAGGCCAACGACGACCTGAAGATCAGAGCCAGAGGCTCTGCAATCACTTCTCTTGCCTCCCAGAGAATCCTTGGATAAATCCCATCCGGACCAGGGGATTTATCTATTTTCAGACCCTCCAGAATATCCTGCACATCCTCCTTATCAACTGTAATACTGTCTATTCTACTCCCTTGCAACCCAGTGTCCTCCTCAGCTATATTCATGTCCCCTTGCGTGAACACCGAAGAGAAATATTGGTTCAATGCTTCACCAATCTCCTCCGGTTCCACACATAACTTCCCTCTGCCATCTATAACTGGCCCTAAACTTGCCCTAACCAACCTTCTGTTCTTGACATACCTATAGAACGCCTTAGGATTCTCTTTAACCCTATCCGCCAAAGTCTTCTCATGTCCCCTTTTAGCCCTTCTAAGCTCGCTCTTCAACTCCCTCTTAGCCAATCTAAAGCTTTCTAGTGCACTACCCGAGTGCTCACGTCTCATCCGAACATAAGCCTCCTTTTTCTTTTTAACCAACAAAGAAACTTTTTTGGTGCACCACGGTTCCCTAGCCCTACCAATTCCTCCTTGCCTGACAGGGACATACCTATCACAGACTCGCAGTAGCTGCTCCTTGAAAAAACTCCACATGTCGGACGTTCCCAGTCCCTGTAATCTCCTAGTCCAACCTATGTTTCCTAATTCTCTCCTAATAGCCTCATAATTACCCTTCCCCCAGCTAAAACCACTGGCCCGAGGTTCATGCCTATCCCTTTCCATCACTAAGGTGAACGTAACCGAATTGTGGTCACTATCACCAAAATGCACACCAACTTCCAAGTCTAGCACCTGGTCTGGCTCATTTCCCAGCACCAGATCCAATATAGCCTCACCTCTAGTTGGCCTGTCTACATACTGAGTCAAAAAACCTTCCTGCACGCTTTGAACAAAAACTGACCCCTCTAACGAGCTAGAGCTATAACAATTCCAGTCAATATTAGTCAAGTTAAAATCCCCCATAACAATTGCCCTATTACTTTCACTCCTAAGCAGGATTGACTCCGCAATCCTTTCCTCAACCTCTCTAGAACTTTTAGGAGGTCTATAAAAGACTCCCAACAGGGTGACCTCTCCTCTCCTATTTCTAATCTCCGCCCATACTACCTCAACAGATAAGTCCTCATCAAACCTCCTCTCTGACACTGTGATACAATCTCTGACCAATAATGCTACCCCTCCCCCTCTTCTACCTCCTTCCCTACTTCGACTAAAACATTTGAACCCCGGGACCTGCAGCATCCATTCCTGCCCCTGCTCTATCCATGTCTCTGAAATAGCCACAACATCGAAGTCCCAGGTACTGATCCACGCTGCAAGTTCACCCACTTTATTGCGAATACTCCTGGCATTGAAGTATACACATCTCAAACCCTGCTCCACCCCACCTCTGCAATGCCGTGCATTGCAGTCCCCATCCATGCATCCCTCACTTTCAGCCCCACTACTCAGGATCCCTCCCCCCCCCCGAATCAGTTTAAACCTCCCTGCATGGCCTTAGCAAATTTACTCCCCAGGATATTGGTCCCCTTCTGATTAAGGTGTAGACCATCCTTCTCATAGAGGTCACACCTTCCCCAGTACGAGCCCCAATTGCTTAAGTACCTGAACCCCTCCCTCCTGCACCATCCCCTCAGCCATGAATTCAAACCTTCCCTCTCCCTATTCCTCTCTAAACTATCCCGTGGTACAGGCAAGAGTCCAGAGATAACCACTCTGTCAGTCTTGGCCTTTAGTTTCCACCCCAACTCCATAAATCCCTGCCTAATATCCCCTTCCCCTATCCTCCCTATGTCGTGTGTCCCCACATGTACAATAACTTGTGGTTTATCTCCCTCCCCCCTAAGAGTCCTGAATACCCTGTCAGACACATCCCGGACCCCAGCCCCTGGTAGGCAACACACCAACCCTGAGTCCCTACCTTTAGTTCCGACCCTCCTATCTGTCCCCTTAATTGTGGAGTCCCCAATCACAAGGCCCAGTCTTTTACAGCCCCTAACCACCTGAGCTTTCTCACTCGGCTCACCCCCAGAGATCTGCTCTCTATGCTCAGTTGATTCCTCCTCAACTGTAGCCTCCAGCACCGAAAACCTATTATGGAGGGGAACCGCCCCAGGGGATTGTCTTCCCGATTGCTTCTTACCCCTCCTCCTGGCATTGACCCAAGCCTCATTTCTAGGAGTTACTATTTCTCTATAACTCCTATCAACTTCCACCTCCGCCTCCCGAATTATGCGGAGTTCCTCTACCTCCCCCTCCAGCTCCTTTACACGCTCCTCCAGAAGCTGCAATCTAATGCACTTCTTACAACTAAAATCTCCTGAAACACTACTGGATTTCCTCACCACATACATCCCACAGGAGATGCAGCATACTGCCTGAACTGCCATCCCTGAAGCCATTACCAGCAAGAAAAAAAGAAAACAAAAAAACTTCCCCACACTTATAATTAGGTTAGAGGAGGATGGAAGGGTGGGATCCTCTACCAGTGTAGAGGATCGGGTATCTCCTCTGCACCAATTTATAGGGCTAGGGGCCCGAGAGAAAAAAAAAACTACTACTGAGGGGGAACCACCCAGGTAACTGACTTTTAAAGTTAAAATAAAAACCCTTCCCAGACTCCTTTGCTGCCCACTTCTAGTTTTCACTTTAAACTTGAAAAACTGCTGTTAAAGTAAAGGCCAAAAAAATACACACACTAGCTGACTAATTAAATAAATAAACAATTCAATTAATCCAATTAATCTCTTACCAGCACTGCTGCTTTTCAATCACCCCTCTCAGCTTGCTCCAGTGGATCAGAAGGGCAAAAAGGAGTCACAAAATGTCCTTGGCAGACAGGATGAAGGAGAATCCCAAGGCATTTTATACATACGTTAGGAACAAGAGGGTTGTCAGAGAAAAAGAGTCGGACCTCTCAAGAACAAAGGAAGGGAATTATGCTTAGAACCCAAGGAACTAGGTGAGATCCTAAATGAATACTTTGCATCAGTATTCACAAAGGAGAGGGACACGTTGATTGGTAGTGTCTCAGAGGGATGTGTAGACCCGTTAGAACAAATCGCAATTACAAGGGAGGAAGTGTTAGGTGTTTTAGGAAGCATTAAGGTAGACAAATCCCCAGGGCCAGATGGCATCTGTCCTAGATTACTGAGAGAGACAAGAGATGAAATTGCTGGCCTCTAACAGAAATCTGTTTCTTCATTGGACACAGGTGAGGTCCCAGAGGATTGGAGGATAGCAAATGTGGTCCCGTTATTTAAGAAGGGTAGCAAGGATAACCCAGGTAATTATAGGCCAGTGAGCTTGACATCCATGGTAGGGAAATTGTTGGAGAAGATTCTTAGAGATAGGATCTATACACATTTAGAACTGAATAGTCTCATTAGCGATAGACAACATGGTTTTGTACGAGGGAGGTCATGCCTCACAAATTTGGTTGAGTTTTTTGAAGAGGTGACAAAAATGATTGACGAGGGAAGGGCCGTGAATTTCATCTACATGGATTTTAGTAAAACATTTGACAAGGTCCCTCATGGCACGCTGGTGCAAAAGGTTAAATCTCACGGGATCAAAGATGAACTAGCTAGAAGGTTACAGAACTGGCTTGGCCATAGAAGACAGAGGGTAGCAGTGGAGGGGTCGTTTTCTGATTGGAGGTCTGTGACTAGTGGTGTTCCACAGGGCTCTGTACTGGGACCTCTGCTGTTTGTGATATATATATAAATGATTTGGAAGAAGATGTAGCTGGTCTGATTAGTAAGTTTGTGGACGACACAAAGATTGCTGGAGTTGCAGATAGTGATGAACATTGTCAGAGAATACAGCAGGATATAGATAGGCTGGAAAATTGGGCGGAGAAATGGCAGATGGAATTTAATCCAGATAAATGCGAAGTGATGCATTTTGGTAGATCTAATGCAGAGGGGAGCTATACAATAAATGGCAGAACCATCAGGAGTATAGACACACAGAGGGATCTGGGTGTGCAAGTCCACAGATCCTTAAAGATGGCAGCACAGGTGGAAAAGGTGGTGAAGGCATATGGCATGCTTGCCTTTATTGGACGGGGCATAGAGTATAAAAGTTGGCATATGATGTTGCAGTTATATAGAATGTTGGTTAGGCCACATTTGGAATACTGCGTCCAGTTCTGGTCGCCACACTACCAGAAGGACGTGGAGGCTTTGGAGAGAGTGCAGAAAAGGTTTACCAGGATGTTGCCTGGTATGGAGGGATTAGCTATGAGGTAAGATTGAGTAAACTTGAGTTCTCCCTGGAAAGACAGAGGTTGAGGGGCAACCTAATAGAAGTTTGTAAAATTATGAAGGGCATAGATAGGGTGAACAGTTGGAAGCTTTTTCCCAGGTCAGAAATGACAAACACAAGGGGTCACAAGTTTAAGGTAAGGGGGGCAAGGTTCAATACAGGTATGCGGGGGACGTATTTTACACAGAGGGTGGTGGGGGCCTGGAATGCACTACCAAGCAAAGTGGTTGAGGCAGACCCGCTAGGATCATTTAAGACTTATCTAGATAGCCACATGAACAGACTGGGAATAGAGGGATACAAACAGATGGTCTCGTTAGGAACACATGATCGGTGCAGGCTTGGAGGACCGAAGGGCCTGTTCCTGTGTTGTATTGTTCTTTTTGTTCAGACATCAAGCTAACTGGCCTATAGTTCTTTGGTTTCAGTCTCCCTTCCTTCTTTAGTTTTATTTGTTATTTTCCAGTCTGATGGAACCGTCCCAGAATTTAGGGAATTTTGGAAAGTTAACACCAACACATCTACTACCTCAATAGCCAACACTTTTAAAACACTAGGATGAGATCAGCACCCAGAGATTTGTCAGCCCGCAGCTCCATCAGTTTGCTTAGTACTGCTTCCCTAGTGATTGCTATTTCACCAAGCTCCCTTCCACCTTCTGATTTACATCTATTATTGGAATGCTTTTCGTATTTCAATGGTGATGGAAGAAGCAAAATATTTTTTTCATTTCATCCACCAATCCTTATTATCTACTATTAACTTCTCACTCTCAACTCTCTAGCGGACCACACTCATTTTACTTAATTTTTCCTTTTTAAAAACCTGTAGAAACTTTTGTTGTCCGTTATTATATTTTTAGCTAGCAAGAAATTCTAGCTGTTGCGATTAAACAGTTGAGCTAGAGAGATTCGGAGAATGAGGAACAAGCAAGGATAGCAGCCAGTGTTAGTGTTGATGTCTTCGGGAAGGAACCTACCCCAAAATTTTATGTTTCATCATGCACACTTCAGTTTCCAGTTGCTCCTCAAAACTGACAAAAAACACATGTTCCAGAAAACAATGAGCTTTTCTTTGTTTGGGATGAAGAAAACATTAGGTTTCTGGTGGTAGGGAATCCTAACTTGGACCACTTGTGCAGCGAGATCACCAAGAGTATAATAGGAATCAGCAAGCTGTACAACTAGCCTAAGATTCACAAGTCTATTTTGTCTTAAAAATGTATGGTTTAAAATCAAATTAGCACACTAACACCATCTAGTGATTGTTAGTGGCGTGCTTTCACAGTATTATACTATGATGTAAGCTCAATTGGCATGCAAGTATGAATCAATGAAAAATGCTGTAGGCTGCGTAGCTATTTATTTAGAGGCGAAAAGCAATCTGCTCATCACTGCAAAATGGGCCTGCAGCAAATCGGCAGCCTGTTCTACATAATGCCAATTTTTATTTCTCACTGACCTGAAAAATAAAAATGTTCACTTCAAACCAATAGGAACAGAGAGATTAGGAAACAAGCCTCCGAGGATAGTTCGAACTACTATTCTGTGAACATTAGTGGAAAGAAAATAGGTGAAAAAAGTGGCTGCTGATTTGCTAGGAGCTCATTTTGCACTCTGATGGGAACCAATCTAACCTCTAACGTAATTTACTCTGCATTCACTTTTCAAATGATAAACTTAAGACTTTGGTTTTGTTCTGCAGCTGAGACCTGACGGCAATAAACACAGGCAGGGATTAAGTTCAAACAGACTGGTTAGACCAGCCACAACTTAAGTCAATCTAGTTCACATTCTAGAACAGTGAATCAAGTGAATTTTGCAACTTCTGCAGGATTGTGCCAACCTTTTTTAAACAGGCAGTCTTGCTTTTTCCACTTTCCAGTGTCACTATTCTAAAGGTTAGTGATTGATAAACTTCTCAAATACTAATAACATGGCAATCAAAGCTAACATTTCTTTTAGATTTTGTTAAGATTTATTAAAACATCACCATACAGTTTCAACAGTGAGATACTCTGCCACCTTTTTTATGCGGCCATGTGTGTGGTCTGGATCCCACAATACAAAGAGCATAAATTGGACATATTTTCACTTAAAAAGGTTATGACTACCAAGATTGCTGAAGGTCCACCTGACAGACCTTGGGCTTTTTTAACAATTCTGATTCTCTTACCAGTCTACATGAAGGTACTTTTGAAAAAAGTAAGAAGGGCAAGTGTTATCACAGTCAAGCTGTACAATGGCAAGCAACAGATACTTGATGAGACAGTACAACTTCAGAATGGAAGGAAACTTAATGGAAATGTGAATAAAAGAATGTTACTGTATATGAGATTGCAAATTGATATTTTTAGCTTTAATCTGTATATTCAGGCAGACCCTACCTCGATAGAAGCTGAATTTAAAATTACCCTAAAAGGAAAGGATAAAAGGTAAACACAAAATTTAGAGAATGCAAAGTCCCTACGCCAAGCAGTTTCTTCTGGTCCTGCTGCATTAAGTGCAGATAGGCCTCCACTGAGTCTATGGAATGGAGACTCTTCTACATTGTGATGCATAGCTCGCTTCTCCCACAAGCACATAAAAGGCTGGCACTAATGCCCCATCTGTGGAGGTTGTGTAAGCAGGGGCCATGGCCGACCCTGAACCTGTTGAGGGTGGATCACTCTTTCTGTGGAAGGTTGAAACCAGGCGGCTGTTGGGTTTGAGACCAGGCACTTGTATGTCGTGTCCAATGATCCCCATTCATTTGTCCAAGTGGAATTTGCGTTGAAGTTCTGCATGGGAGGGTTTCTCCAGATTAACCTTCATGATGGGAGTTGTGCCTTTGGTGGGCTGATTAGATCAGTATGAAATGGCAGGTGGGAGCATTGGGTCAGCGTTCATGCCATACCCCCACCTGTACTCAGGTTTGCCTGGGGAAGCTAATGATCCTATCAGCAGACTGAATTTCAAAAGGAAGCTGCACGAGAAGAATACACACAAGGAATCTTCGTCAAAGTCCCAAAGGTGAAAGGAACAACAGAGAAATGAAACTGAACATTCCAGTCTTTAAAAAGCCAGCTGAGATTGGGAAATTGAAACTGAAACCCATGGACAGAAATCAATTCAAGCTGCTTGTAGCAGCTGTTGAGTCCACTGGAGCAGAACAGACAAGCTGAAGACGACTCAAGAAGGGGTCAGATCCAGAAGCAAAGAATAAAAGTTGTTTCAGCTGCTTTGTTACTTGAAGATAGCATTGGTGGATCAACGTTATCCAGAGAGAGTCGAGCAGGTTCTGCAGAGACATGTGACAGTTGTGGTGAAGACCATGCTTGTGAAACTCGAGTTGGCTGTGTGTGCTGCTGTCGACTAGGAATCAGACTAGCTCCGCAGAGGATCAGACAGAGTTTGAAGGATTTTGAGACTCATTGTGATCACCAAAACCTGAGTGGAGTGCTGAGACAATTTATAAGATCTGCGTGTTGTCATTGTATCTGCATTTTGATGTGCACTTTATAGTTTATATTCAATACTATTTGCCTGTTAATTCTGGTTGTTATAGTACAGGTTAGGTATATTTAGTGTTTGCTTTGTTGAGTCTTGTACAATTAAAAAAAAATCAGTTTTAAACTATGGAATTGTGTGTCTTTATTCTGTTAACAAATATGTAAAAACAAAATTATTGGTCTCGACCAACTTCGTAACACAGGAAAAAACAATTAAGTTCGGAGTTACAGAAGTAAATGTTTAAACCAGATGCTGCCAAGTCCCAGAAGGAAAATGACAACTGCTTCTGGGGTTTCCATCAAATTTGGACAAAACAAACAGTGGCCCTAACTAATTTAGCAAATTATACCCCCTCTCACTATGACAGTGGTGCAATACCCATTCCCATCCACAACGTTTCTGCAGTCTGCGAACCGTGTGTCTCACATCCTGGTGGGATTGCCCCCTTTTGGTTACATTCTTACTTATCCAATTACAGCCAAATCATTCCCAACAGTAGCTTGTCATCCTCCCATGTACTGTTACCTCTAGAGTTTCTTCAAGGATGTCTTTGCCCTCCTTTATTGGCAACTGCCCTCCTTTATTGGCAACTGCACCTTCAACCATCTCAAGAGTTCAGCCTACCTCCCTCCTCTTTAGACCCTCTGTACCACCCACCTATTTGGCCAAGTTTTTGCATTAATCACCTCATCTCACAAACCCAGCAAAAGTTCCTGCTTTGTCTTGCCATTCGTTTTTGTCTGATTAAGTTATTAGACACGTTGGAAAGTTTCTCTCCATTAATGGCATAATACAAAAGCAAGTTGGAGCTCAGAATGAATCGCAGGTCAGAATTATGTGTGCATCAAGAACAAACACGTTAAGAACAAACAAACAATGTATGTTTGCATGTAGTCTGCCCCAATATCCTGGCACCTTTGCATCGTCTTGGAGTACAGTCATTTTTTTCCTCATATTCCTTGTCGATGTCCTCACTTTATGTTGCTATTTGTAAATTGAGATATTTTCTGTTAGTGACTTCAGCTTCATTGGACACCTCATCATTAACCTTTATTTTATTCCTGTTGTAATTTTTTTTTGGTTCAATGGATGAACTCGGTCCATTATGTCTTTCACTGCAGTGTCCCCAGATTAATCATAGTAATTTGACCATTAAATTGGACATCAGCATTGTTACTTCACTGTTTTATTAGTTAACATTTTTCTTCAATTTATTTCGGCCAAATCCTTTTATTTCTCTGCAGTTTCCCTTCTTCAATCAGTTTTTTTCCCCAATCAGCTTTATTCTTTCTTTGTGGTCACTCAACCCCAGCCAGAGAAGATATGATCAGAGAAATTGAGAGTAGGGGACAGAGCCTTTGCAACAACTACAAAATGGACTGGGAAAATAAAGACAGAAATGGAACCCAAGTACTTGCACAGTTCTCTGTGCTGTCAATGAATTACCTGTTGAAAGTCACTGCAAAGGGAGTGAAAAAAAAGTCCAAGATGGAAGACAAAGAAGGACCATAAAAAAGGCGATAACAAACGGAGAATTCGTCAATAACAATTTTCATAAGCAAGTAAGTTGGTACGAGAGTGATTTCTAGCATAGAGACCAGGAACTGCGAGAGCAACAGAAGTAGGAAAGGAGTACCATTCAAAGTAGATTGCGGAGGACATTGCAAGAAAAGAAACAATGGACTACAGATCATCTTTTGAAGCAGACAATATAAATGATCACGGCCGCATGAAGAATACAGCATAGCAAGGAATATGCTATCCAGAGAGACAAATTAGAACACTGAGGGACAAACATTAAAAAGCTTACAGATGGAAATTCTACCAGTTTACCAGTAATGTACCACATTACATCTAGAGGCACAAATGGCAACAGGAATTACTAAATCGAGATACATAAAAATTGCCCATCCAGAACAATGGACATGAATGTAATTTACAAGCAACAAGACCTTCAAGAAGGGATACCTACAAAGTGACGATAGGCAAGTGAGGGCTGAAGGAAGAAGGATTATGAAAATTCCTAGCTAGCTATATTTAGTGAATTTTAAAAAAGGATTTGCTTTAGACTACAAAAATAGAAGAATAAATCTCCACTTCAGTCTCATTTGAAATGATTACATTCTCTATCATTCCTTTCCATATGAACTTTCAGCTGGAACTCTGTTTCTAGAACATGAAAAGAACTTAGGACCTTAGCTTAAGCAATGCACAAATTCCACTAGTATTAGCAATCAACCTTAAGGAAAGGGGGGGGGGGGGGCTTATACGTACAAGTTATTGATTAACAAAATCCAATCAGGTTGAAATGGTTTGGCTAGTATTTCAAGTTAGAGAAATGATACTGTATATAGTTGTGTGCTTCAGAAACAAAGTGGGGTTTTAGATCTATGAGTGCCACTGCCATTAAGGGAGGATGTCATTTCATTGGAAGTCCATAAGACATAATTCCAGGCCTGATCTCATACATTTATCTTCAACCAGTAAGGGATTGTCATGCACTTCCATTTGAGGAATACAGAAAGTTATAATTACTGCACTGTTTAAAAAAAGGCCAACCATAGAAAAATTTCAGTGTGACTTGGGAAGTACAGCAAGTACTTAGACAAACACCAGCACACAACTTCAAATGACACTGATGAGAGAGTTCAGTTTGACAACACAAATTTTGAATGTGTCAGTCATGATTAAATAGACATCCTCTGAAAACATGGTACCTTGTGCTCAGGATGAATACGTACATAAAGTAACCAAAAGTGCTCTGGAATAGATCAAAATGGAAATTAAAAGGAGCGGGAGAATGGAAAGAATTACAAATCTTTAAAGAAATGAGGTGACAATTTTGTCAAATAGATTGTACCAAACAAGTAGCTAAGAGATAAGGGACAGAGCAGAGGTGCAAAACATAACGTATGTTGGCAGCGATGGGTGGTCAGGGCAGACGAAGGTCTCATATGCAATTGAAAATGAGGATAAACAGAAGATAGCGATAGAAGGGAGATTTTGTGGTGCAACGAATAAGGCTCCGGCCTCGGAGCCAGAAGTTCTGGGTTCAAGTTTCACTCCAGGGCATGATGGCCAAGGAAGGTACATTCACAAGTCAGCCAAACAGATTTGAGTATTAACTTGCAAGTCCTTCCTGAATACTTCAATGGCAGGCAGTAAAGGCAGGAGAGATTCCTGGTAAGCCACTTGATGGAAAGAAATCGGAGCCTTGTCTATGCATAGCTCCAGGATCACAACATGCATAAAATGTATGTTGCCACAGCAACTCTGACACCTTCGGTGGCCAGTGGCTCAGTTGGCTGGATGCCTGTGTGGATCAGATTGGTGCCAATCCCCATTATGGCTGGGGTGCATTTGGGACCTACCTTCTTGCCCTACCCATGGTCAAAGTTGTGGCCATGTGGGTCAGACTAGCCTTCTAGCAGAGAACTCAAGAAGAAGAAGCTGATTAGGAATGTAGCAGCAGGAGTAAACCATCTAGCTCCTCAAGTATATTCTGCCATTTAATGAGATCATGGCTGATCTGTCACCCAACTCCATATACCTGCCTTTGCTCCATATCCCTTAATACCTTTGGCCAATAAAATTCTATCAATCTCAAGTTTTAAATTAACTGATCAAGAACCATTTGCAGAAGAAAGTTCCAAACTTCCAGCAGCTTGTGTATGTAGAAGTGTTTCCTAAATTCACTCCTGAAAAGTGTGGCTCCATTTTTTTAAAAAAACAATGCCCCCTGGTTTCAGACTTCCCAACCAGCAGCAATGGTTTCTGTCTATCTACTCTCAATGCTTTCTCTTAGTATTCAAAAAAACTTTCATCACATCACCCCTTGACCTTCTAAATTTGATGGAATGTAACCTTAGTTTCTTTGAACTCTCCTTATAACAATATACAATTCCAGATACATTCACACTGCAGTCCCTCCAAGGCCAATACAGTTTTTTGTAAGATGTGCTTCTCAAAACTACTCTGTACTCCAAACGTGGCCTAACCTAAGGATCTGTACAGCTGAAACATGAAAAAAGCTGAAGCATGTGCTATTTAGAACATAAGAACATAAGAAATAGGAGCAGGAGTAGGCCATCTAGCCCCTCAAGCCTGCTCCACCATTCAATAAGATCATGGCTGATCGGATAGTGGGTTCAGTTCCACTTACCCGCCCGCTCCCCATAACCCTTAATGGTTAAAAATCTACCTATCTATCTATGACTTAAACACATTTAACGAGGTAGCCTCTACTGCTTCATTGGGCAGAGAATTCCAAAGATTCACTACCCTCTGGGAGAAGTTCCTCCTCAACTCTGTTCTACATTGACTCCCCCATAATTTGAGGCTATGCCCCCCTAGTTCTTGTTTCCATTGTAAGTGGAAATAACCTCGCTGCTTCTACCCTGTCTAGCCCCTTCATTATCTTATATGTCTCTATAAGATCTCCCCTCAACCTTCTAAACTCCAATGAGTACAGGCCTAGTCTACTCAATCTCTCCTCATAAGCTAACCCCCTCATCTCCGCAATCAACCTGGTGAACCTTCTCTGTACCCCCTCCAAAGCTAATATATCCTGTCTTAAATAAGGGGACCAAAATTGTACAGTACTCTGGGTGCGGCCTCACCAGTACCCTGTACAGTTGCAGCATGACCTCCCTGCTTTTATACTCCATCCCTCTCGCGATAAAGGCCAACATTCCATTTGCCTTCTTGATTACCTGCTGCACCTGCAAACTGAGTTTTTGTGATTCATGCACAAGGACCCCCAGGTCCCTCTGCACAGTAGCATGTTGTCATTTTTCACCGTTTAAATAATAGACCATTTTACTATTATTCCTTCCAAAGTGGATAACCTCACACTTACCAATGTTATACTCCATCTGCCAGATCCTTGCCCACTCACTTAGCCTATCCAAATCTCTCTGCAGACTCTGTGTCCTCCACGCAATTTGCTTTCCCACTCATCTTTGTGTCATCCGCAAACTTTGTTACCCTACACTCGGTCCCCTCCTCCAGATCATCTATGTATATGGTAAATAGTTGAGGCCCCAGCACCGATCCCTGCGGCACACCACTAGTCACTGATTGCCAACCGGAAAAGCACCCATTTATTCCGACTCTCTGCTTTGTTAGATAGCCAATCTTCAATCCACGCTAACACTTTACCCCCAACTCCGTGTACCTTTATCTTATGCAGCAACCTTTTGTGAGGCACCTTATCGAATGCCTTCTGGAAATCCAAATACACCACATTCACCGGTTCCCCTCTGGCAACCGCACTCGTTATATCCTCAAAGAATTCCAGTATATTAGTCAAACCTGACTTTCCCTTCATGAATCCATGCTGCGTCTGCTTGATTGAACCATTCTTTTCCAGGTGTCCTGCTATTTCTTCCTTAATGATAGATTCCAGCATTTTCCCAACTACGGATGTTAAGCTAACCGGCCTGTAGTTACCTGCCTTTTGACTACCTCCTTTTTTAAACAGTGGCGTTACATTAGCTGTTTTCCAATCAGCTGGCACCTCCCCAGAGTCGAGTGAATTTTGATAAATTACAACTAATGCATTTGCTATTACTTCTGCCGTTTCTTTTAGTACCCTGGGATGCATTCCATCCGGACCAGGGGACTTGTCTACCTTTAGTCTCATTAGCCTACCCAGCACTACCTTTTTAGTAATAGTGATCGTTTTAAGGTCCTCACCCCCTACAGTCCCAAGACCGTCAATTATTGGTAAGCTATTTGTGTCCTCCACTGTGAAGACCGACACAAAAAAACTTGTTTAAGGCCTCGGCCATTTCCTCGTTTCCTATTATTAAATCCCCCTTCTCATCTTCTAAGGGACCAACATTTACTTTAGCCACTCTTTTCCGTTTTATATATTTGTAAAAACTTTTACTATCAGTTTTTATATTTTGTGCTAGTTTACTTTCATAATCTATCTTTCCTTTCTTTATTGCTTTCTTAGTAGTACTTTGTTGTTTTTTAAAGCCTTCCCAATCTTCTCGTTCCCCACTAATTTTGGCCACTCTGTATGCATTGGTTTTTAGTTTGATACTCTTCTTTATTTCCTTAGTTATCCATGGCTGGTTATCCCTTTTCTTACATTCCTTCTTTTTCACTGGAATATATTTTTGCTGAGTACTGAGAAAAATCTCCTTGAAAATCCTCAACTGTCCCACCAATTAGTCTGTGTTCCCAGTCTACATTAGCCAACTCCGCCCTCATCCTATTGTAATCCCCCTTGTTCAAGCAGAAGACACTGGTTTGGGACCCTACTTTCTCACCCTCCATCTGTATTAGAAATTCAACCATATTGTGATCACTCATTCCAAGAGGATCCCTCACAAGGAGATCATTAATTTTACCTGTCTCATTACACAGGACCAGATCCAAGATAGCTTGCTCCCTCATAGATTCTGTAACGTACTGTTCGAGGAAACTATCGCGACAGCATTCTAAGAACTCTTCAAGTCCACCGCGTCCGACTTGAGTTGACCAATCAATATGGAGGTTAAAATCCCCCATGATTATTGCTGTTCCATTTTTGCATGCATCTGTTATTTGTTTGTTTATAGCCCGCCCCACCTTGAAGTTATTATTTGGGGGCCTATAGACTACGCCCACCAGTGACTTTTTCCCTTACTATTCCTTATCTCCACCCACATTGATTCCACATTTTGCTCCTTAGAGCCTATATCGTCTCTCACTACCGCCCTGATGTTATCCTTAATTAACAGAGCTACCCCACCTCCTTTTCCTTCCTGTCTATCCTTCCGAATTGTCTGATACCCCTGGATATTTAGTTCCCAGTCCTGGTCACCCTGCAACCACGTTTCTGTAATGGCCACTAGATCATACCCATTTGTACTGATTTGTGCCATCAACTCATTCACTTTGTTTCGAATGCTACGTGCATTCAGGTAAAGTGTCTTTATGTTAGTCTTTCTTACCTGGACCCGATTCGTTAGTGCATTCCTTTGTTTGCATGCTCTGTCCCTTCCTGTCACAGACTGGTTATTCTTCCCCAGACCATCTCCTTGCACTGTGTTGACCACTTTCCTTCTCATGCTTGTCACCTTTTTACTCTGCCTGAGGTTAGATTCCTGCCACCTTCTTTACTCTCTGTTCAATTACGTGGCCTAGAAACTTTACTAACCTCTCCTGAGCCCGCGGCTCCTTTAACTAGTTGAAAGTCCTCATCATTAACCGGCACTCCTACCCTCTCCTTTACCTTTGATTTTCTAATTCTCCATACAACTGAACCCTCCCCCCCCCCAACTATTTAGTTTAAAATTAAAAACATTCCAACTTTTTGGGAGTATTTCTAAAACTAAGAAATCAACAATGTCATCCAACGTCAAGCATGCATCATGCATGCCAAAACTTTAATGAAGCAAAGTTCTAGATATATTTAAGGCCCTGAAAATGGGTAAATTCCTTGAACCGAACAAACTGATTCCAGGGTACTAAGAAAGTCAAGCAAAAAGATTTGTGAAATATCCAGGCATGTTCAATTACCTCAATTAGACTGTGCCAGACAAAGAAAAACACAACTCCTGTATTCAAGAAAGGTGAAAGCACAATAACTTACAACTGTTGATAATGACCAATACCCAATAATTGTATAACTAATGGGAGCCACAAGAAGGATTCATTTGCATAAAAATATCCTGAGCCAGTGCTGACTGATATTTTCGTCATATGTAGCTAAAATGACAATCCAGGCAAATTATATTTCTGAATTTTAAAAAAGTAATAGACACCATGACATGGCATTATTGCATTCATTCTTGCACAGCATAAGCATATGTGTATCCTTTTGTGCATTTGTTTGCAAAATAGTCATTTCAAAAGCTTATACAAAAGCAAAATACTGTGGATGCTGGAAATCTGAGAGAAGAAAAAGGCTGCGAAAACTCAGCAGGTCATGCAGCTCTGTGGAGAGAAACTGAGTTAACATTTCAGGTCAATTACCTTTCATCAATACTGAAGAAAGGTCATAAAAGATTTACATTACAATGTCAGTAAAAGTAAACGTCAAACTTTATTTTGGAAGGCAGGGAGAAAAGAGGGAGTGGGGAAATAGAAATAGACTGGATTCAAAAAATGCAGCCAAGGACTTTTGAAAGAAAAGTCCAGCTGGGTGCAAACAAAGTAGTACAAACAGGTGTATTTTTAAAAATTAGGATAAGCGTGTCCTTCATGGATAGAACTGATCTTGTCAACAGTTACATGCAAATGTTAAATTCCACTGTAGTGACAAACAATATTCGGACTATATTGCACGAGACTGTGCCATTGTCAAAATATACAAACTGAAGATACTCACGTGAATTAAAAAGGGTGCTAAAAACAGTTCTTCAGAGAGACTGTAATACACCACGATTTAAAGTAAAACAATGAATTATGCTAGATGCTTCCAAAATCAAGTATTTGAAAGCTAATTTACGAAACAATGCATTTTTTAGATAAGACAGCACTTCTACTGTTTACAATTTAAATAGGAGGCTATAAGAATTGGTTTATGTACCTTTGCAATTATTTTAAACTCACCTCAACCTCATCCCCTTCGCTAATCTCCTTTTTGAGATCAGAAGGGGGTGGTAACCGCACATCACAGAAAGGAATCCGACGTGCCGGTTGCCAACTATTGAAAAGGAAAAATAATTTTAAATCAAAAAAATAAATGTTCAAACAAATATGTTTTCTATTACAGTATCTTACAATTTCCTTCTTTTGGAACTAAGGCATTAACATGTATGAAATTACGTATTTTACAGGTTCCTATAAACACACTACAATATTTTACAACTTGCCCTATGTCACTTTTTAATGAAAGGTGTTACACAATTAGTCTTTACATTAAAAGCAAAACTGAGATATTTTGCAGAAGTTCAAAGCAGGGCCAAATAAGTAATTATTCCATCCCACAAAATGTTAGCTGTGCTTCTGGTGAGGAAGAAATGAAAGAGGGAAAAAGAGGTAACAGAATGATGGCTCCCATTCAGAAGCAATAATTATACCTGTGGATACAGGGCAACATGATTAAAACAAACAGGCCTAAGAGACCCAAGTTTTCCAGCAGCTCTTTGATGTAGATATTTAAAATGTTATTCTTCGAGTATAAAATACTTACTTGTTCTCAAAGGTAACAGCAAGTGAATCTTCAAACACATCTTTAACGAATGCCTAAAAAAAGATTTAAAACTGGAATTTACAGTGAGTTATTATTCTGCATATCAAAACTTATTTAAAGGTATGTGGAAAAATATGGTCAACTGAATTGCTAGATCCCAATGAGCTATTGATTTCTTGTACTGTGATGTCAATTCCATCATTGGCATCACATTCTTAATCCACTTCAACACTTTTGTTCAATCACAAAGTTAAGCTCCGTTACGAGGATGAAAAGGCTACTTGCAACCAAATATAAATAACATAATCGAATAAAGTCAAGAGCAAGTTTGATACAGAGTTTATCAAAAGTTCATGCTCTAATTTTGAGAACAAATGTGCAAATAGCTAAAGGAATACTTTTTGCAAATAAACATGCCTAATGTATCTTTTTTCTGTGGATTTAGACAGCAAATGGGTTATATGACCCTGGAAACTCGTCATTACAAGGCACAGGCTCTGTCTTTGTTTCGAAATCCCTCCATGGCCTCTCATCCCCTGATCTCTCATGTGCTTCAGCCCCACAACCCTCCAAAACATTAGCACTCCTCAAATTCTGGTCTTGAGCATCCCTGATTTTAATTGCTCCAACAGTTGCCTAGGTCTTATGCCCTAAAATTCACTCCTTCAAACTCTTTCCCTTTCTACCTCACTTTCCTCCCATAAGACACTTCTTAAAACCTACCTCGTCGAACAAGTCACCTTTTGTGGCTCGGTACAATTTTGCTTTATAACTCACCTGTGGAGTGCCATGGTCATATAATGCTAAAAGCACAATATAAATACAACTAGCTGTTGTTGGATCATACATTCTGGTGTATTCTATTATTTCTTGCTCCTCGGGCTATTTTTCAAAGTGAAAAAGAAGAACTTCGGCACAAATCTTCCAGACTCTGGATTGGAATGCCCAAAGATTCCATGGCGGCACGGTGGCGCAGTGGTTAGCTCTGCTGCCTCACAGCTCCAGGGACTTGGGTTTGATTCCCAGCTTGGGTCACTGTCTGTGTGGAGTCGGCACGTTCTCCGTGTCTGTGTGGCTTTCCTCCGGGTGCTCCGTTTTCCTCCCACAGTCCAAAAATGTGCAGGTTAAGTGCATTGGCCATGGCAAATTGCCCCTTAGTGTCCCAAAATGCATAGCTTTGACGGATTAGCAGGGTAAATATGTGGGGTTGCGGGGATAGGCCCTGGGTGGGATTGTTGTCGGTGCAGACTCGATGGGCCAAATGACCTCCTTCTGCACTGTAGGGATTCTATGATCCTTACTCTTCTGTTCAAAAAAAAGGGGACATTGCCTGTCTCTGCCAACAGTGTTACGGGGAAACAGTTACATTGAAAATATGCTCCGCATTTCACAAACGCGGAGCTCCAGCATGACACAAATAAGTAAGAGAGTGGAGTGGCAATCAGATGATGATTGATGCTCCTCAGAAAATTCGGGCCTTTCTTTAAAAAGCACTGGTAAGATTTGTTCATTTAAAATGCTTGTGAATTCCCTAATGCCGACATAATAAATATGGTTTCACTTGGTAGAAAATGATTAGAAAACCTTCAATTTGCTCTATTCTATCTTAATATATTTATAGCAAAGATTAGGCGATATGGTTTGTCAAAGTGCTATCATACCAAAACAAGGCCTAAGACATTGAGCATTACTTTACGATTTAAATTACTCTCCACTTTTGCCCATCTTAGAACATCCCATTGAAACAACCTTAAAATTCAATACTGAATAGCCAATCCAACTTGATTCGTACCTATTTAACTTTGATCACTTTTGCTTTTCAGTGATAAATTCAACCTCCCATGCCCCACCATGATCTATCCTATTTCCTAATTACCAAGTTTTGTAAACCAAGGGTAAAAATTCTGATAGCTCACGATGGTGAAACCTTAAGGCTTTCAAATATATCTGTACTCGACATTGATACATCCTTGTAGGATGGAAGGATACCTGACCCTACTTGAAGCTAAAATCTTGAGTCATTCCTTGCATAGATTATATCTTCCTTCAGGATTTCCATTTAGAAAAGCAATTTCATCAAGGACAATGTTGCTCTGCTCCAATATTTAAATTAGAGCCTTTTCTCTCAATCTTGTTGTCACTACCAATTTAATATTAGAGACAAATTGTTGATCATGGCAACAAGAGTTAGGAATGAAGTCAGGAGAGAGTGCTGCTATTTAAATTCCTGGTGTCGAAGGAGCAATTGCACACGAGCTGAAATTAGAAAAAAGGGATAAAGTATATTTGTTGGTACCAGCTGATACAAAAGTTTTAATGGATGAATGCTTTGCAATATTAATGCTCATCTTCTACAACATGGGAGCGAAACTTTGGGAAGTTATCTTGTATGCAATATGACTATGCTCACTTCTCATGTTTGTTGTAATATTGTTCATTAGGATCAGAAGAGAAACATCATCTTTGTAGATTGCGATATACATTTTGTTCTTCAGATTTCCCAAGATGAATGCAACAATTAAACTTAAATATTTTTACTGTCAAGTTCAGGTGTCCCAAGGACTTCTGCCAAGTCTAAGTAGATAAACAATTGTTCTGTACAAAATGTGCAAAACCCAAAATAGCACCTTAAACCTGAAGATCAGATCCAAAGTTTACACACTGCATCTCATCAATTAAAAACTAAAGTAGTACTTTAATTGTAAAATATTACCTCAGATGTAGCTGGAAGTAAGGACTGCTAACCAAGCCTATGTAACTTGAGTTTCTCTATGTCTGTTCCCACATGCATTTTGCCTGATGCTCCAAAACCATCACTTCCATTTCCAATTGTTTTTTCTTTCTTCTACCCCTCTCTATCATTATGCCTCCCTTCATTTCTCCCCTCCTCAGGTACTCTGCCTCCCAAATCCCCACTCCAACCCTTCGGTACTCTTCGACCTTCATGTCCTCCTGTCACCATCCTAGGCTTGATTCCCTCTTCGATTAGCCTAAAGTTTCTATCTGTGCCTCTTTTGGCTTCCAAAAAGCCATTGAGGGATTTGGCACTAATTCATTACCAACTCAAACTATCCCATTCTGCTCTCACGCAGTACAGCATGCCCAGCATGTCCACTGAGGGCTTATTTTGCCAAGCTCATTCCCAACCAACTCATAACTCCCATTTCAGAACTTGTGGACTTTTCCAGAAGATAATTACTCAACACCCCTCTCCACATCTTCCTCCAGAATATCCACTCACTTGTGAACAAGACCCCTGGCGTCCACTTCTTGTGGATACAGTGACACAGCAGTAATGTTACTGGATTAGTTATCCAGAGGACCGACCTAATGGTCTGGGAACATGGTTCAAATCCCACCACGGCAGAGTTCCATTAATAAATTTGGAATTGAAAGCTAGTTGCAGTGATGGTGACCATGAAACTATCAGATGCTATTTTAAAAAACACATCAAGTCTACCAAAGTCCTTCAGAAGAAAATCTGCCATCCTTACCAGGTCTGGCCTAAATGTGACTCCAGACCCACAACAATATGGTTGACTCTTAACTGCCCTCTGAAATGACACAGCAAGCCACTCAGTTGTGCTAATTAGGCATGGGCAACAAATGCTGCCTTTACCACTGACACCCAGATTTCTTGAAAGAATAAAAAGCCTCAAGATCATGACCTTGATGGAGACCTCGCAGAGGCTGTGATGGCAGCTTTTCCCCCAAAATAAAGCCTCCCCATCTGCCACCACACATGTATATCTCCCCCCCCACCAAGGCTTCCGTGACTTGCTCAAAAAGCCATCGCAGTGGTGGTGTGGCGCTCATCATCAAATCACATCTTTGCTCCTTACTCCTTTGAAATTCACCTTGTCCCACCCCTCATTTAAAATCTTTGTTCTCTAAAAACCCACCCAAATACCATAAAATTTTTATCACCGAGATATCTTCACTTCTTCCCTCAACTACTACATCAAGCAAATTCTGATTCGCAGTGATTTCAATTTCCATCTCAATTCAACATTTTTCCAAGTTCACTGCCCTCTTATTCTCCCTTAAATGTCTCCCTTCACAATCTCATCAACGCATTCTGGGCCATCCTCTTAACCAAACTAACTCATATGATCTCTCTACTCATTGTATCAAAGCTAAAACCATCTCTAAGCACTTCCTTGTACCACTCTCCACCCACATCCACCCCAATTCCTACTCTACTCCTCCACCAGCTGGATTCAGGTTGGACTCCTTTCTTATTTAATCAACACCAGGTTTTCAGCTGCAATGGCTTCTCATCATCTACTATACCATTATCTCTAATGCCTCCAAAGATCTATTCTTGGCCTGCTTCCACATTGATACCCAGCTGTACCTCACCACCAACTCTCAACTCCTCCACTGTCACTAAATTATCAGATTGTTTGCTCAAGATCCAGTATTAGATGGCCAGAAATTTCTTTCAATTAAATACTGGGAAGAATAAAGTCATAATCTTCAGTACCCAATATAAACTCTGCTTCCTAGACACCAACTCTCATCTCTTTCCCCAGCAACTATTAGAGCATACACCAGCAGGTTCACAACCTTGGCGACATGTTTTTGAGGAAGAGAAGGTGTTACAGGCTAATAGGCTGGAGGAAATAGATGTTCGGAGGGAGGATGTCCTGGCAGTTTTGAATAAACTGAAGGTCGATAAGTCCCCTGGGCCTGATGAAATATATCCGAGGATTCTTTGGGAGGCAAGCGATTAGATTGCAGAGCCTTTGGCTTTGATCTTTGGGTCCTCACTGTCCACGGGGATGGTGCCAGAGGACTGGAGAGTGGCGAATGTTGTTCCTCTGTTTAAGAAAGGGAATAGAAATGACCCTGGTAATTATAGACCGGTTAGTCTGACTTCGGTGGTTGGTAAATTGATGGAAAAGGTCCTTAGGGATGGGATTTACGACCATTTAGAAAGATGCGGATTAATCCGGGATAGTCAGCACGGATTCGTGAAGGGCAAGTCGTGCCTCACAAATTTGATAGAATTTTTTGAGGAGGTAACTAAGTGTGTTGATGAAGGTAGGGCAGTTGATGTCATATACATGGATTTTAGTAAGGCCTTTGATAAGGTCCCCCATGGTCAGCTTATGATGAAAGTGAGGAGGTGTGGGATAGAGGGAAAGTTGGCCGATTGGATAGGTAACTGGCTGTCTGATCGAAGACAGAGAGTGGTGGTGGATGGAAAATTTTCGGATTGGAGGCAGGTTGCTAGCGGAGTGCCACAGGGATCGGTGCTTGGTCCTCTGCTCTTTGTGATTTTTATTAATGACTTAGAGGAGGGGGCTGAAGGGTGGATCAGTAAATTTGCTGATGACACCAAGATTGGTGGAGTAGTGGATGAGGTGGAGGGCTGTTGTAGGCTGCAAAGAGACATAGATAGGATGCAAAGCTGGGCTGAAAAATGGCAAATGGAGTTTAACCCTGATAAATGTGAGGTGATTCATTTTGGTAGGACTAATTTAAATGTGGATTACAGGGTCAAAGGTAGGGTTCTGAAGACTGTGGAGGAACAGAGAGATCTTGGGGTCCATATCCACAGATCTCTAAAGGTTGCCACTCAAGTGGATAAGATCTGTGAAGAAGGCCTATCGTGTGTTAGCTTTTATTAACAGGGGGTTGGAGTTTAAGAGACGTGGGGTTATGCTGCAACTGTACAGGACCTTGGTGAGACCACATTTGGAATATTGTGTGCAGTTCTGGTCACCTCACTATAAGAAGGATGTGGAAGCGCTGGAAAGAGTGCAGAGGAGATTTACCAGGATGCTGCCTGGTTTGGAGGGTAGGTCTTATGAGGAAAGGTTGAGGGAGCTAGGGCTGTTCTCTCTGGAGCGGAGGAGGCTGAGGGGAGACTTAATAGAGGTTTATAAAATGATGAAGGGGATAGAGTGAACGTTCAAAGACTATTTCCTCAGGTGGATGGAGCTATTACAAGGGGGCATAACTATAGGGTTCGTGGTGGGAGATATAGGAAGGATATCAGAGGTAGGTTCTTTACGCAGAGAGTGGTTGGGGTGTGGAATGGACTGCCTGCAGTGATAGTGGAGTCAGACACTTTAGGAACATTTAAGCGGTTATTGGATAGGCACATGGAGCACACCAGGATGATAGAACATAGAACATAGAAAGCCACAGCACAAACAGGCCCTTCGGCCCACAAGTTGCGCCGATCATATCCCCACCTCTAGGCCTATCTATAGCCCTCAATCCCATTAAATCCCATGTACTCATCCAGAAGTCTCTTAAAAGACCCCAACGAGTTTGCCTCCACCACCACCGACGTCAGCCGATTCCACTCACCCACCAACCTCTGAGTGAAAAACTTACCCCTGACATCTCCTCTGTACCTACCCCCCAGCACCTTAAACCTGTGTCCTCTCGTAGCAACCATTTCAGCCCTTGGAAATAGCCTCTGAGAGTCTACCCTATCCAGACCTCTCAACATCTTGTAAACCTCTATCAGGTCACCTCTCATCCTTCGTCTCTCCAGGGAGAAGAGACCAAGCTCCCTCAACCTATCCTCATAAGGCTTGCCCCCCAATCCAGGCAACATCCTTGTAAATCTCCTCTGCACCCTTTCAATGGCTTCAACATCTTTCCTGTAATGAGGTGACCAGAACTGCGCGCAGTACTCCAAGTGGGGTCTAACCAGGGTCCTATAAAGCTGCAGCATTATCTCCCGACTCCTAAACTCAATCCCTCGATTAATGAAGGCTAGTACGCCGTACGCCTTCTTGACCGCATCCTCCACCTGCGAGGCCGATTTAAGAGTCCTATGGACCCGGACCCCAAGGTCCTTCTGATCCTCTACACTGCTAAGAATGGTACCCTTCATATTATACTGCTGCTTCATCCCATTGGATCTGCCAAAATGGATCACTACACACTTATCCGGGTTGAAGTCCATCTGCCACTTCTCCGCCCAGTCTTGCATTCTATCTATGTCTCGCTGCAACTTCTGACATCCCTCCAAACTATCCACAACACCACCTACCTTGGTGTCGTCAGCAAACTTACCAACCCATCCCTCCACTGCCTCATCCAGGTCATTTATGAAAATGACAAACAGCAAGGGTCCCAGAACAGATCCCTGGGGCACTCCACTGGTCACTGACCTCCATGCAGAGAAAGACCCCTCCACAGCCACTCTCTGCCTTCTGCAGGCAAGCCAGTTCTGGATCCACAAGGCAACAGCCCCTTGGATCCCATGCCCTCTCACTTTCTCAAGAAGTCTTGCATGGGGGACCTTATCGAACGCCTTGCTGAAGTCCATATAGACCACATCCACCGCTCTTCCTTCGTCAATGTGTTTGGTCACATTTTCAAAGAACTCAACCAGGCTCGTAAGGCACGACCTGCCCTTGACAAAGCCGTGCTGACTACTTTTGATCATACTAAACTTCTCTAGATGATCATAAATCCTGTCTCTCAGGATCCTCTCCATCAACTTACCAACCACTGAGGTTAGACTCACCGGTCGGTAATTTCCCGGGCTGTCCCTGTTCCCTTTCTTGAATATAGGGACCACATCTGCAATCTTCCAATCCTCCGGAACCTCTCCCGTCTCCATCGACGATGCAAAGATCATCGCCAAAGGCTCCGCAATCTCCTCCCTCGCCTCCCACAGTAACCTGGGGTACATCCCATCTGGTCCCGGCGACTTACCAACCTTGATGCCATTCAATAGTTCCAACACATCCTCTTTCTTTATGTCCACATGCTCGATCCTTTCTGTCCACCGCAAACCAGCAGTACAACCACCCAGATCCCTTTCCACCGTGAATACCGAGGTAAAGTATTCATTAAGCACCTCCGCCATTTCTAACGGTTCCGCACAAATGATAGGGAGTGGGATAGCTTGATCTTGGTTTCAGATAAAGCTCGGCACAACATCGTGGGCCGAAGGGCCTGTTCTGTGCTGTACTGTTCTATGTTCTATACTTTCCCAGAGATGAGCATTCAATTACATCACTAAGACCACCTACATGAACCTACTTAGAATTTGCCAATTCTACCCCACCTCAGTTCATCTGCTGCTAAAACCCTCAAACCACATGCCTTTCTTAGCTTAGAATGAAACACTTCACCACACTCCTGACTGGCCTCCTTGCAAAAAAATAGAGGTCTTGAAAACTTTGCTGCTTATGTCCTTAGTCATGTTAGTTCCTGTTCACCCATCATTTTCTTTGCTCCTGGTTGAGCAATGTCTTGATCTTTAAAATTCTCATCCTTGTTTTCAGAACCCTCCATGGGCTTAGCCCTCCCTATCTCTGTAATCACCTCCAGCCCAACAACCCTTGAAGACATCTACACTCATAATTTTGGCCCCTTAAGCATCTCCAATTTTAATTGCTCCACCATTAGTGAACATGCCTCCAGCTGCCCTGGCCTGAAGTTTGGAGATTCATTCTCTAAACCTATCTTTCCTACTTTTAGACATTTCTTAACACCTACCTCTTTGACCAATCTTTTGGTTATCTGCCCTAATACTTCACTGTGATTTGGACAGATCAGATTTGTTTCAACAGACCGATTATACCCGGGCAATTTTCCACATTATTTGGTTAAGTTGTGCTGTACTCCCAGCAGCTTTTCTCAAGGTGTGGCTACATTTGGAGCACAGGCCTACAGCACTATGACAGAGGTTTCTAGCCTTCACTGTTATTTCCAACGTACTAGATCCATTTTGATATCTTAGCTGTGAACCAAAATGGCTGAAGACTGGCATCTCTGATAGTGGACAAGCCAATAAGAGACTTTGAAGGATCATCCACTCTTCATTTCTGGCTGCAGATGGCTACAAATATTTTAGCCATGTTTTTGCACAAAAATGCTGGGCTCCTTCATTGTTGCAAATGAAAGATTCATGGAGTCACCTCTTCCTGTTAATTAGTTATTAACCACAACTAGATGCAGCAGGGCATTGGTCTGATTCACTGGTTATGCAATCACTTAACTGTCGATAGCATATAGCTTTCACTATTTAGTATGTAGTCTGGTGCTATTGCTTTTTCAGTTTAACAACTCATTTCAGGTACACTTCGTTCTGCTCTATCATGTTCTTCTGCATCTTATTGAACCAGGTTTGGTCAACTAGTTTGATGGTCAAGGTTATGATAAAACAATTCCACATTGCTGATGACCATCAGTCGAATGCTCAGCTTTGAGCTGCTGAACTGGTCTTAAACTGTTCCATTTGGTACAGTGATAGTGCCCCACAGCAGAATGGAGCGTTTGAAGATGGGACGTGTTCTCTACAGGACTGTGCATTGGGGTCACTCCCACTACAGTGCTGCCATGGTTAGACATGGGATAAATATGGGTCAGGACAGAAAGAAGTCCCCTGCTCTTCTTTGATCTTTAATGTGCAACTGAGAGGATACACAGGGCTTCAGCTTAGCAACAGATATTTTCACCATATCCTTACTTAAGTCCTACACTAAAGATTTATCTTGCTAAATCAGGAACAATTTCTAATAAATTGAAATTTAAACGTCATTGAGTCACATCAATATTTTATGATCTTTACCACAGGCAAAAATAATATTTTGAAAATGATGTTCAAACAGATCAAGTTTGAAAAAGCTTCCTCAACATTTAATGACATGTGCTATGACTGTGATCTACAAATTTACCCATTTTTGATGCCCTGTTGCATGAGGTCAACTAAATTGTTCTCTAGGCTGATACTCTGGAGCGAATGCAAATTGCTGGAGATACCATCATTGGAAAATACATTAAGCTGAGGTCTCTGCCGCTTGTCTCAGGGATGCCAAGGCACTCATGGTAACATTCAAAAAACTGAAAACTTTAATGATGAGCAATTCAATATTCCCCTCAACCAAAAACAAATTAACTGGTCATGCATCACATTACTGCTTGTGGACCACTTCAGTGCAAAATGATTTACACAATTTCTGTCTTTAAAGTAAAAAAAAGTGACACTTTAGAAAATTTGAGGAATGCTTCAAGTTCTTTTTCTAAAGTGGTCGTAAAGTAACATTTTGACTTTAAAATTTGCATCCTTGTTTTCAAATTTACCTTCCCATATCTCTAATCTCCTCCAGCCCCACAACCCTCTAAGATGTCTGCACTACTCTAATTTTCTGGCCTCTTTTTGTGTATTCTCAATTATCATTGCTCCACTATTGATGGTGTGCCTTCAGTTATCCAGCCTTAAAGCTCTAGAATTCCCTCCCCACACTTCTGCCTCTCGACCTAATTTTTCTCATTTAAGATGTTCCATAAAACCGACCTCTCTCTGACCAAGCTTTTGGACCCAACTTCTCCTCACATGGCTCGGTGTCATACTTTGTGTTACAATGCTCATGTGAGGCACATGGATGTTGAATGTGTTATACCATTTGATGTTGTGATCTTTGTGCTTTTTAACAAAACGTAAACTTCAAAAAAAAGAGCTGAGTTTGGAGACTCCATCTCAGAGCAGAAAATCAGAGAACGTATAGCTTTAGGGTCATAAACCAATACCATAACGGTTATCCGATATTTGAAAGAAACCGTGATGTGAAATGCCTGTTACAGACCAAATCGAAACATCCAAAATACAAAGCATAGATATAATCTAGAACATACAGAAAAGTCAACGGAAAGGGTCAACTTTCCCAACAGAGGCCAATTTAAAACTTTATCCGACCCTTTTCATTCACAAAATCCTTGTCATCTCTGTCATCGCTAACACCCGGTATTTAAAACCTTGAAGAACGTTTTTATTCAAAGCAGCTGTGAAAAGCAAACATATATTCCACCCGGAGATTATTCACAATTACATGATTTTATATTATATAAAATAGAATAACTAAGTCATTTAGTTCCACCCCTCCCCCAGTTCCACACTCCATCTGTTTCCACTGCGTTCAAATTCAATAGATCTGAAGATGCATTGTGCTTAAGACAGTTGACGTTTGAAACACGTCAAAAAAATTCGAAATCCAATGAACTGGGGGGGGAAAAGGAAAGAAAAATTTTTGACGCACTTTCGCCACTAAGGAAACAAACTTACATGCCATTTATGTAATTATTATATCTGATTCACATGTACATCAGGCAATCCCTTTCCAAAGTACCACGCCTAGAACTCCCGTCACTTTAACTTTCCTATGCACTTTTAAGGCATGTTATTTTTGCCATAATCAAAGAGGCTCCAACATGAGTCCTCGTTTTAAAAATAACTTGAAACTAGACTCCAAGTGCTTTTCTAAACTTGATAAAACATGACAGACAAGTAACAGCCGGCGAGGTATGTACTCGAATGACGTACTTGAAATAGTTGCTAGATGAGAAGGTTTTTTTAAAAAAAATACATATACATACATATTTTTATACACAAAGGGTAGGAGAGGCAACGTGCACAAAATGGGTTGAGAATCGTCAAAAGTAGTTATTTCATTGTTTTTTATGGAAACATCCGTTAAACGATTTTAATTTTAAAAAACAATATCTCTCCGCACACACTCTCCGTGTCGACCCGTTATGGAAAGGAAACTATTTCAAAAGTGAAAGGAAACTTGACGGAGTAAAGATGAAGGTGGCAATGAAATGGGAGAGCAGGGCCTAGTAGTGACTCTCTCCCCAGCCAGGCCTGCGGCTTCGACAGCGATCACACCAGGTTAGCGCCCAGCAAAGCCGCGCCGCTCCGCCTCGCACGCTCGTGATCCTCCTGCCCGATTTTAAAGCGGGTCACAACACACCCCACTTTTCTTTTTTTTAAAAAAATAGAAACCCCCCAACCAAAGCTAGAAAGCGAGGTTCCGGGGACGGGGAGGGGTTTACCTTGTAAAATGCTCCGTTGGAGCCGCGCACTTCCACCGTCAGGTCCTCCATATTGGAAGCGCAGGGGAGGCTGGGATGTGTTTCTAGAATTTGTACAGACAAGAGAGACTGGAGTCAGACACCAAAGGGGGTGTCAACATCTCCTTCATCAACCGACTCACTCTCTCAAAGACACTCAGTCTCCACCTGACAGGCGGCCAGGGCTATCCTACTGGCAGGGCTCTCTCTCTCTCTCTCTCCTCGTCCAAGGGCAAGTAAGGACTAATGGTCAACAGCTTGTAAAAACAGACACCATATCTGTTCCAGCACCTGCTACTGTGTTCTTTCAGTCAGATACAATGACAATGGTGGAATTTTTGAAGTAAAATGAGTTGGCCTCACATCCAAATGGGGAAAGCTGGACTCCTATGGGGTGGCACAGTGGCGCTAGCACTGCTGCCTCACAGCGCCAGGGACCTTGGGTCCGATTCCAGCCTCGGGTCACTGCGGGGAGTTTGCACATTCTCCCCGTGTCTGCGTGGGTTTCCTCTGGGTGCTCTGGTTTCTGCCCACACTCCAAAGATGTGTGGATTAGATTGCCCCTTTAATATCAGGGGGATTAGCAGGGTAAATATATGGGGTTACAGGGATTCGTATGATGCTATGATTTTATAGAACCACCAACGAGGAAAAATAAGTACTGTACCTTTTAAAAAGTTGCAATTACTCAAATGCGAAGTTGGGGAGTGAAGCAGATGCCAGTTTTCTTATCCAGTTTCAGTGTCAAGAACTCGCAACCGAGATACAGCATTACCTGCCTTCACAACAAAAACAGAAAATGCTGGAAAATCTCAGCAGGTCTGACAGCATCTGAGGGGAGAGAATAGAGCCAAGTTTCAAGTCTAGATGACATTTCATTTCAGATACTAGCATCCACAGTATTTTCCTTTTACCTGCCTTCACCCTGCCTTGACTTAAGAACAATAGTATTCAAGTTAGAATTTCCCTTCCCCCCCCCCCCCCCCCCCCCACAGCTCTCGTCCCTATTTGTGCAAGAAACTGTCTATGCTTAATACATCCATTTTTAAAATAGTTTTTGACCCAGGTTTGCAAGTGAGAATCAAGACAGACTAAACTTCGCCTGATCCTCAATGTCGGTGAGTCACTGCAGCTCAGTACTTCATGTGTATGGTATATTCTATGTTCTCTGAATTTATGTAAATTCAGAACTGTCATTAAATAGTGAGAGATCAAGATGGCATTGTATGGCACCAGGCTTCTATAAACTGGGATTTACCCTCAGACTTTACTTTCTTTAAGAATAGCAGTTAACTCAGTTCCTTGTTACTCCTGTAATGAACTCTGCAGTTTGCAAGAAGTATTTTTGAGATATTCCTTTAGCCAAAGTGGAAAAAAGCTTCTGGAAAGTGGAGGGTTGTAATTTGAATTCCTGGATGTGGTAATTTCTGATGTGGAGATGCCGGCATTGGACTGGGGTAAACACAGTAAGAGTTTTAACAACACCACGTTAAAGTCCAACAGGTTTATTTGGCAGCCCAGCATGGTAGCTCAGATTTCCACTCCATCTGACGAAGGAGCAGCGCTCCGAAAGCTAATGGCATTTGCTACCAAATAAACCTGTTGGACTTTAACCTGGTGTTGTTAAAACTCTTACTGTGTGGTAATTTCTGACAGTGACTTCATTTTCCAGTGACTTGAGGTTGCTTTTGAAAGGAAAACTAGATAACCAAAAAAGATAAAAAAAAGTTATTTGGGAGTATTGGGTTTCAGCCTGTTGTAATGTAAAAGAAAATATACAACTCCTGGTATTCAGTAGAAGCAGGCAGAGCTCTGTAAGAATAGAGTCAGTTGTCTGTTCAGCAGAAAAGAGGACAGACAGGGACACTTAGAGGAGCAAAGTGCGAGCTAACTAAAAGAGGCTGAAACTTAAAAGCAGTGTGAATATCTCATGCATGCTAAAGAGCTGGGTGTTTTTTTTACGAGAGGTGACCAGACTGTGAACTAGGATGTTATTGTTGGGCTGTTGAAAACGAACATTGGAAACTTATGCTATTGGACTGTTTTGACCCAGGGAGAGAAAATTCAGAGAAGTGCATTTTATTGGTATTAATTGTATCTGGGGAACTTGGGTGAAATAGAGTTGTCAGTGAAAATGATTAGAGGGCCAAATCCAGTGAGTGGGGAAAGTGAGAGCCCCTACTTTGAGACTTACATGGCGTCACATTTGTGCTGGGAGAGATACTGAGAAAGTTGGGGGAGTTATCTTTGCTGTATCAACTGAAGTGAAATCCATTGCTTCAATTGAAATACGATTTGTCTGTTAATGCTCATGAATTTATGTTGATTTTGGATTTGATTGTTACAGTAAAAATTCAAAAAGTGAAATCTAGTTCCTCCTGTCAGCAGTCATTTGGGGATTCATTTGTTTTAAGGTTATTGGTCTCTACATGGATCGTAATACTTCTATAGGAAGCTAATCAATCACTGATAAATGATGATCTTTGTTTTGGAAAACAAAATTGAATTTCACAAAAATGTGTAAACGGGTTTCTTGTACATGTTGACACAAACATAATCATCTTTCTGTTTTCTCAGCCCCAGCACCTATGTGCTATTTGTGCTTTAAATTAATCTTTTTCCAATTACTATGTCTCACAATCAGACAAATTAGTAAGAGATAACCAATAGTTTAGAAGGAAAGAGTGTAATGATCTATGAAAGATCATTATGAAGATGTTGACAATTGAGGGGTGATGAAAATCAATAAAACAAAATGAAAATATGGTAAGTCCTCACTCAAAGATGTAATATTCCTAAAAAGTTCAATTTTAAGTGGAACAACTTTAAGCATATCAGATTTTCCATTAAAATCAATGTAAAAGTTGTAGTTAGATTCTGTAGGATCTTGCTCATCAGAAAATAAACTTTAAAAATTATATCCTGTAAGTTGAAATACTTTACATTGCTAAATTCCCATTTTGGTAAATAAAAGAATGTTTAAAATTAAATAAATAAAAAAACATAAAAGAAATATGTTAACTGTCTTCTTACCTCCAGCTTGTCATCGATCCTGCTCACTTCCAAAGCTGCTTGATTACCTGTAAAGACTCGCATTCCTACCATTATTTTGTAAATTGAGTTTGTGTCTTTATATGCCCTATTTCTGAACAGAACTCCCACTCACCTGATGAAGGGGCAGCGTTCCAAAAGTTTGTAGCTTGTGCTACCAAATAAACCTGTTGGACTTTAACCTGGTATTGTGAGACTTCTTACTGTGCTTACCCCAGTCCAATGCCGACATCTCCACATCGATGCTGCTCACTCCCAGTCCTGCTTCCTGAACTTACCAATTGTCACACATCCCCACTCCTTCCCTCTCATTACCAACCCTCCAGCTCACAGCCTCTGTTGCTTCCTAACCCACCCTCCTGCTGTCGATCCTCTGGGTTCACAGCCCACTTCTCCGAACCCACCCTCTCATTGCTGACCCTCCAGCTCAAAGCCTCACTTGCTCCCTAACCTATTCTCCCACTGCCAACCCTTTGGACTCGCAACCTTTGCTGCTCTATGACCCTTCCTCTGACCGATCCTTCCTTTTGCCAAACCTCCTGCTCCACGAGTTTTTCGCTCACGACTTCCTTCTTCTGAAACCTTGCTGTGAGGAAGGGCTCTGGAAATGAGTGGCGAGAAGCAGTCAGAGCAGCTTGGATTTGCAAGAGGTCAGTCATGAACTGGAGGGTCGGTAGTGACCAGGTGGGTCAGGGAATGGGAGAGGCCACAGCTGCAAGGTCTGCAATGAGAGGGCAGATTAGGGAGCTGCAGGGGCTGCAAGCCAGAGGGCCAGCAGCAAGAGGGTGGGCCAGGGAGCGACAGAAATCCCGGGTCAGTGCGTCAGCTGTGAAAAAGGATCATGGAGCGACAAAGGCGGCAAGCTGGAAAGTCAGCAGTGAGAGAAAGGGACAGGGAGCAGGAGAGGCTGCCCCAAAATGTTGCAAATCAGGTTATGTGACCCTAAACCAGACTGACCGAAACAACTTTAAAACAGTACCTACAAAGCTAAATGAAAATACAGGCCTCATTAAGCGGCCAATGTTAAAATGAAACAAGCTGGCAACTGAGAACTGGGACTTAATGTAAACAGAAGATTGGTAAATGATCCTGCAGATTACAGAAAACTGAGTAATACTTTGCACTCTATGAATGAAAAGTGGGTAAAAACTTTAAAAATTATGGATGGGGAGGGAAGTCCTGGACTGTAGGGAGGAGTCATCTACAGAAGAGTGGACAATAAACCTGTACGTTGTGTTTTATACTGCCATACCTGTCTCTATTGTGGGTTATATTAAGGGTTAACAATGTAGAGTTTGGTTTCAGTTAAAAGTGAATTGTGGATTATTTACTTTTGCTTTGGTTTAGTATGCCTGTGTATATTCACAAACCACACTTGAACTTTTGATCCAGCTGAGAGGCTTTTGGAAGCAAAAAAGCTGTGAGGTTGCTGTGGAGAAAATTGCTGAGGGTGGAGCCATGCTCTAAAATGAAAACTGGTGGGTTTGATTTTTTTTCAAAGAAGTATAAGAGTAGCTGACATGGAGGCTATTGTGTTTAACCAAATAACTGTGTCATGTATAGGGAAGAAAAGAGGGAGTTCTAGAAAATTGATTAGGAACAAATAGCTCTGTTAAAAAAAGAAGTCCAGTTACAGAATAGACGCCAAGGGAGTGTCTACATGTGTCTGGTGGGCCAGGAGGTTGTACCAGTAGGAATATACCATAGACCTGAGCTGTGATCTGTGCAGCCAGACCTAAAGAAAAGTGAATTGCCTCCCAGAATGGGAGTACGTTTAAAAGTCTATTAAAGTGAAAGCCACAGTAAAAACTTTAAATTGGACTAAATCTGTTGGATTAAGTTTAAGATAGAAGCACATGTTGTTTAGAATCATTATCTTATTTGCTCAGTGTACCAATTTGTTCATTATTGCTTGTGTTTGTTTTGTTCAAGATTGTATAGTAAAGTATCTTCTTGTGTTTCAACTTAGGTTTAGAGTCCTGTTGCTTATTTCCTTACCCTTGGTTCTTCCACTCATTACATTCTTCAAATGGTTATGGTCTATTAAGCTGGATCCTAACAGGTATAAAGTTTGTTCAGTATTCTCATAGCTGGATCTTAAAAAAAGTGGGGGCTCGATCCAGCTGTAATGAGGTCAGGAGCTGAGTCGTCCTGGCAGAATCCAAACTGAGGTTATTACCTACTAAGTGCCACTTAATAGCACCGTTGATGACACCTTCCATCATTTTTCTGATGATCAAAAATCAATTGACAGGGTAATAATCGGCTGTCTTGGATTTGTCCATTTTTTGTGGACAGGGTATACGTGGGGAATTTTCCACATTACTAGGTAGATATCAGTGTTGTAGCTGTCATGGAACAGCTTGGTTATGGGCACTGCAAGTGTTGCAGCACAAGTCTTCATTACCATTGCTGGAATATTGTCAGGGCCAATAACATCTGCAGTATCAACATAGAAAATTACAGCGCAGTACAGGCCCTTTGGCCCTCGATGTTGCGCCAACCAGTGGAACCAATCTAAAGCCCCTCTAATCTACACTATTCCAATATCATCCATATGTTTATCCAATAACCATTTGAATGCTCTTAATGTTGACGAGTCCACTACTGCTGCAGGCAGGGCATTCCACGCCCTTCCTACTCTCTGAGTAAAGAACCTACCTCTAACATCTGTCCTATATCTCTCACCCCTCAATTTAAAGCTATGTCCCCTTGTGCTAGCCATCACCATCCGAGGAAAAAGGCTCTCACTATCCACCCTATCTAATCCTCTGATCATCTTGTATGCCTCTATTAAGTCACCTCTTAACCTTCTTCTCTCTAACGAAAACAACCTCAAGCCCCTCAGCCTTTCCTCATACGATTTTCCCACCATACCAGGCAACATCCTGGTAAATCTCCTCTGCACCCTTTCCAACACTTCCACATCTTTCCTATAATACGGCGACCAGAACTGTACGCAATACTCCAAATGCGGCCGCACCAGAGTTTTGTCCAGTTGCAGCATGACCTCCTGGCTCCGAAACTCAATCCCTCTCCCAATAAAAGCTAACACACCGTACGCCTTCTTAACAGCCCTATCAACCTGGGTGCCAACTTTCAGGGATCTATGCACATGGACACCCAGATCCCTCTGTTCATCCACACTACCAAGTATCTTGCCATTAGCCCAGTGCTCTGTATTCCTGTTACTCCTTCCAAAGTGAATCACCTCACACTTTTCCGCATTAAACTCCATTTGCCACCTCTCAGCCCAGCTCTGCAGCTTATCTATGTCCCTCTGTAACCTGCCACTTCCCTCCGCACTGTCTACAACTCCACCGACTTTAGTGTCATCCGCAAATTTACTAATCCATCCTTCCACGCCCTCATCCAGGTCATTAATAAAAATGACAAACAGCAGTGGCCCCAAAACAGATCCTTGCGGTACACCACTAGTAACTGAACTCCAGGATGAATATTTCCCATCAACCACCACCCTCTGTTTTCTTACAGCTAGCCAATTCCTGATCCAAACCACTAAATCACCCTCAATCCCATGTGTCCGTATTTTCTGCAAAAGCTTACCATGGGGAACCTTATCAAACGCTTTGCTGAAATCCATATACGCCACATCAACCACTTTACCCTCATCCACCTCTTTGGTCACCTTCTCAAATAACTCAATAAGGTTTGTGAGGCACGACCTACCCTTCACAAAACCGTGCTGACTATCCCTAATCAAATTATTCCTTTCTAGGTGATTATAAATCCTATCTCTTATAATCCTTTCCAAAACTTTGCCCACAACAGAGGTAAGGCTCACTGGTCTATAATTACCAGGGTTGTCCCTACTCCCCTTCTTGAACTAGGGGACAACATTTGCTATCCTCCAGTCTTCTGGCACTGTTCCTGTAGACAATGACAACACAAAGATCAACGCCAAAGGCTCTGCAATCTTCTCTCGAGCCTCCCAGAGAATCCTAGGATAAATCCCATCCGGCCCAGGGGACTTATCTATTTTTACCCTTTCCAGAATTGCTAACACCTCCTTATGAACCTCAATCCCATCCAGTCCAACAGCCTGCATCTCAGTTCTCCCCTCGACAACACTGTCCCTCTCCAGTGTGAATACAGACGAAAAATATTCATTTAGTGCCTCTCCTATCTCTTCAGACTCCACGCACAACTTCCCACTACTGTCCTTGACTGGCCCTAATCTTACCCTAGTCATTCTTTTACTCCTGACATACCTATAGAAAGCTTTAGGGTTTTCCTTGATCCTACCTGCCAAAGACTTCTCATGTCCCCTCCTGGCTCTTAACTCTTTCTTTAGGTCCTTCCTGGCTAACTTGTAACTCTCAAGTGCCCTAACTGAGCCTTCACGTCTCATCTTAACATAAATCTCCTTCTTCCTCTTCACAAGAGATTCAACCTCCTTGGTAAACCACGGTTCCCTCACACGTCTGCTTCCTCCCTGCCTGACAGGTACATATTTATCAAGGATGTGTAGTAGCTGTTCCTTGAACACGTTCCACATTACAATTGTGCCCATCCCCTGCAGTTTCCTTCCCCAACCTATGCCAGCTAAATCTCGCCTAATCGCATTATAATCGTATCTGTTGCCTTCAGCTGTTTCTTGACAACATAGAATCAAATTGGTTGAAGACTGGCCTCTGTGATGCTGTGTACCTCAGGAGGAGGCCGAGATGCATCATTCACTCAACACTTCTGGCTGAAGATGGTTGCAAATGCTTCAGTCTTGTCTTTTGCACTGATGTGCTGGGTTCCCCCATTATTGAAGATGGGGATATTTATGGACCCTCACCTCCAGCTAGCTGTTTAATTGCCCATCACCATTCTTGAGTGAATGTGGCAGGAATGCAGAGCTTAGATTTGTTCCATTGATTGTGGGATCGCTTATCTTTGTCAATCACATGATACTTATGCTATTTGAAAAGCAAGTAATCCTGTCTTGTAGCTTCACCAGATTGACACCTAATTTTTAAATATGCCTAGTGCTGCACCTGACATGCCAATTTCATGTTGACATCAAGTTTTGGTGAGGTTTAACTGTTACCATGCCATCTTGTCTTACCATACCTTGATGAAGCTTTGTCTAAACTATGACAGACCTGAGATAGTAGGTATAATTTTACTTGAAACAATTTATTAGGAACTGTTTACAAAGACCTCAGGTTAAGAACATGGTTTGCAGGACAGAAACTATTCTGCACCTGATATCATACTTGCATCTTAATATCATCATATTAACATAATCATTAACCCATTACTCCCTACTTCTCCCCCCAGTCTCAAGCTATTACATTGCATTTTTTAACATCTGTAAACCTCCTGTACTGTTTGCAGTTTCTATTCAATTCCTACCCTTCCCTCCCTCCAAGTTACAGTGTCCCAAGGCTTCAATTTCCAGCAATGTTCTCAGCTCTCTTGGAGGATGATGGAGACGTATTTGTCTTCCTCTTGGAAGACAGACACATCGGTGGAGTGGGAAAGCAGCTCCTGACAACTGCTGATACATGGGTATGATCCAAGCAACAACTTGACTGTAAAGGTTGTAGGCTATTTAGGACTGAGATGAAGAGAAATTTCCTCACTCTGAGGATAGTGAACCTGTGGAATTTTCTACCACAGAAAGTTGTGGAGGCCAAGGCGCTGAATAAATTTAAGAAGGAAGTCGATTTGTAGACTCTTAAAGGCATCAAGGGGTATAGGGAGAGTACGAGAGTATGGCATTGAGATAAAGGATCAGCCATGATCCTATTAAATGGCAGAGCAGTCTTGAAAGGTTGAATGACATACTCCTGCTCCCATTTTTTATGTTTTTTCTGTGCATTCAACCACAATCTGTAACCTCATAGCCTGGCATATCCTACATTCTACCATTTCTATCAAGCGAAGGGAACCAACCCTCGTTCTATGAAGAGTGCAAGAGGGTACTGTAGAGTAATGGATTAATAATTATCAATGAGATCATGATAATATTAATGATATAAGTGTGACATCAAAGGTCAGAGGCTCCAAGAGAGCTTAGCGCAGAATA